>NW_024104816.1:281226-334660 GCF_003945595.2 Pipra filicauda
TGGTTTTCCAAGAGACCTTCCCCGTGAGCTTCCGGAGCTGCTGCATGACTGGGGGCCATTGTGGTAGGACTGGTGTGGAAGGAGCTTGGAAAAAGTGGGAAAAGTGGAAAACATGGTTCCCGGTCTCCCCTGCAGCATCCCAGTGCTCCCAGAAAGCATTCCCACATGGCACCACGTGCTGCCAGGCTCTGCCCTGCTCCTGAGCTCTCCCCACAGGACCTGCTGGCCAAGCAGGAAGGGAGGAGGAGGCTGAAGGCTCATCCACGTGCCTGGTACCTGCCGGGATCCTGGGATGTTTCTCTCCACCGGCTGGAAATGGGGACACGGAGCCAGCGGGTCCCACGGAGCGTCCCTGCCCCATGGCTGGCCCTTGGGTGGGGGGCACAGGATTTCCCTCGTGCCCTCCAGAGACCCGCGGTGATGTCTGGCACCCCGACGTGCCAGGAAAGGTGCCAGACGACCTCTGAGGTGGGAGAGGTGGGACAGCCTCTCCTCTGGCCCCACTCTCCCGATGCTGGCTGCCCAAATCCCACCCCACATCCCGCAGCCCTCCCGGAGCCCAGGCACAAACCCTGAGCTGGAATTGTCTTCCAAGGGGAACCTTCAGCACCCCAGACCCCTCCCCACACCACGGGGACCTCCCGGCACACCCAACAATGAGGGGGTGCCCTCAATCCCCCCCCCCCCGCTCCAGGGTTTGCTGCACAGGCACAGAAAGCCACCCTATCCCAAAAAAACAAGGGACAAATCCGTAGCTGTGGGGCACGGGAAAGCCTCCAGCCAGTTTTTGTACCTGCTGCTGCCCAGGGCACGGCTCAGCTCTTTGGAGGAGGCTGCAGGCGCGAAGTTTAGGGCAAAAAGCTGGGAATTGGGAATCACTCCTCCTTCCCAGGGCTGCCAGGAGCCAAGCGGGAGCTCACATCGCGTCTGCGCTCCCCGGGGGTCGGGTTTCTGTCCCAGAGGTAAAAATAGAGGTGAGGAAAAGGGAATCTGCTGAGCAATGGGACGGCGGGAGCTTGGGGACTTCGGGCAGGGCAGCCCCTTCCCAGCAGGTGGGCAGGAGAGGATGGAAACCCCCGGGGGATGCCAGGCAGCGACTTTCCATGCCCTGGCTGGCATTAATCCCGCTAACGAGCCGGGTCTTTCCGCAAAGCGGGATCAGCTCTGCTCTGGCTCAGAGCAACAATCCTGTTAAAGGGTGGGTGGCCGCGACAGAAGCGGCCAATTAATCTGTGGATGGCCAGGCGGCAGCCCGGGGCTCCCCGGGGCTCCCGCAGCCCCCAGGATGCTTTCCAGGGTGTCTCCGGGACATCCGTGGTGGAGCAGGCTCGGGCTGTCCCAGCCGGGCACAGGACAGCCCGTAATGAGCTAATCAAGCCCTAACGAAGGGCCGGAGCTTTACCCCCCCAGCCCGTGCCCTCACCCAGGCAGGACCCCCCAGTCCCTGCTGGGGGGGCTGCGGGGGGCTCAGCCCACCCCGGCCCGCCCGGAAAGGACCAGCCCGGTGCTCCAGCAGCTCGTTGAGGCTCCTGAGAAAGCCCAGACGAGCCTGGGGAGGAAACATAAATCACAGCTCCGAACAATATCCCATTGTGGGGCTCTGCCGCGAGCCCGGGCTGGAGCCCGGCCTGGGCAGGACCGGCACGGGCGGGATGGTCCAGGCCGGGTCAGCGGTGCGGGACCCCCGCCAACCCCGTCCTGGCTCCGGCTGCAGCGCCAGCGTTGTGGGAATTATTGTTAAATTATTGTTTAAATGCAGATTCTGCTGCTCGGCCCTCCCCGAGACCCCCCCGGCGCTGGGCTGGGACTGGTGGCAGCGCTGCCTGGGGGCCACGGCTGTTCTCGCCCTCCAGGTCAGGGCTCGGCTCCACGCCAGCCTTTTTTTTTCCTCTCCCGTTCCTGCTGATACGGAGCGGGGAGGGGAACCCGAACCTGCCGGCAGCAGTGACAGCGCCGGGCCCCGCGGTGGGCAGGGGCTGGTGGCCAGTGGCCAGGTCCAACAGCCCCACCTTGGTGCCTATACATCCTATTTTTGAAATTAAGGGCAACAAAAGCATTAATTTGGGGGCTGTTCAAGGAAAATTTGTATCTGTGGTAAGGTATCCGTGATCTGTGTACCCAGGGTCGCCCAAGCAGCACTTGGGACACATGGGATGTACCTGGAGCCGCCTTTGCTGGTGAAAACAGAGGTGCCTTCAGGTCTCCCTCACCAGAACTGACCCCAAAAGTCAGTTATAACCCAAAGCAAAGCCCTGTTTGATGTTGGCACCCACTCGCCCCAGCCAGGGCTGGCTGAACCCTGATTGTGGCAATGCCAGCAGCACCCAGCACCCGGGTGGGTCACCCAGGAGCAGCGAGAGCTGCTGTCCTGGGGATTTAGCTCCTCTTTCACTCCCTGCAGTTATCCTTTGCCTGTGAAATATTAATGGCTCGTGATTCATCCCCAGCACGAAGGAGCTGACGGACACGTGTGCGTGTGCCTGTGCCTGTGCCGTGCACACACATGCAGATAGATATGCAGATGTGGATTCAAAGGCTCCTCCGGTCCTCCAAAGCCACTATTAAAGGCTGGTTTGGGGATATGTTGCACGTTCCTCGCCTTCCCGGTGCCGGAATCTCATTAGCCACGAGCCAGGAGCGAGCTCAGCGTCGCCGTGCTGGGCTCGGCGGGGGCTCAGCCTCGCAATCAGCAGCTCTGTCCCTGCGGTGCCGGAGCCACCAGGCTGCCCAGTGACACACCAGTGCCAACCAGTTACGCTCCAGCCCGGTGGCAGCCCTCCGGATCCGCTCCGGGGGAACCCCCTGCCAACAAACTGCGTGGGTGGAAGCGCCGGTGGCTCCCCGGTGGCTCCAGGGAGGTGCCCGCCGTGGAGAGGGCATCGAGTGGTGGCTCTTCACGCCCAAATCCCCTGTTTCTCCCTCCTCTTGGAGATCCATCCCAGCAGTCCCTTTCCATCCTTGCCAGGAAAATCCCCCCAGATGGCTCCTGCCCCGCTCCCCGCCCGGGCTGTTCCTGGTTTAATTGGTTCCCAGCTCCTGCAGGCTTTGAAAGATGAAAAGCCCTCGACGGGAGAAGTGTGGAGCGTTCATGGTTTATTAATGGGGAGCCATCATTATTTTACCTTTCAAGTGCTCGGGCAACAGCGAGGAGGGAAGGAGAGGGGGGAAAGCACCGCGAACCCTCCGCGGTTCCCTCCCCCGTCTCCAGCAGCCCCACCAGCCACCGCCGCCGCTTTCCGAGGGGCCGTCCCGCAGATTTATGGTGGCATTCCCAGTAAAACAGCATGGGAGAAGCAAACAAACAAAGCAGCAGATGCCAAGAGCCTCCAGCGTCATCTCTGGGCTCAGCCATCCCCGGGGGGGCCCGGTTGGGGAGGAGCATCCCCCCGCCCGGCGCCCACCCAGCCCCGCTGCCGCGCGGAGCCGTGCGGAGCCTCAGCTGCTGCCGGCCCAGCCTTTGCCCAAATCCCAGATTTTCGGCTGCTGCGTCTCCCTGTGGCTCCCATCCAAATGTTCCCCGTGAATGATAAGCCCCGACGGGATGGGCTGAGAGCGGGACAGAGGGAAGGGGGGTTGGGCAGCGCCGTGTGTCCCTCTGAGCATCGCGGGGGCAGAGGTGCTCCCGGGGGTGCTGGAGTGGCCCAGACCCCACCATGGACAAATATTCCCAGGATGGGATGAGGAGAGAGCAGGGAGGGTCTCCCAGACCCCACCATGGGCAAATATTCCTGGATTATGATGAGGAGAGGGCAGGGAGTGTCTGACGGAATGGCCCAGACCCACCATGGATAAATATTCCCAGGATGTGACAAGGAGAGGGCAGGGAGGGTCTCCCAGACCCCACCATGGACCAATATTCCTGGGATATGACACGGACAGAGCAAAAAGGTTCTCTAAGACCCCACCATGGATAAATATTCCTGGATTATGATGAGGAGAGGGCAGGAAGGGTCTGATGGAATGGCCCAGACCCCAGCATGGACAAATATTCCTGGATTATGATGAAGAGAGGGTAGGGAGGGTCTGGAATGGCCCAACCCCCAGCATGGACAAATATCCCAGAATGTGACAAGGAGAGAGCAGGAAGGGTCTCCCAGCCCCCACTATGGATAAATATTCCTGGATTATGACAAGGACAGGGCAGGGAGGGTCTGATGGAGTGGCCCAGACCCACCATGGATAAATATTCCTGGATTATGATTAGGTGAGAGCAGGGAGGGTCTGGAATGGCCCAGACCCACCATGGATAAATATTCCTGGGATGCGACAAGGAGAGGGCAGGGAGGGTCTCCCAGACCCCACCATGGACCAATATTCCTGGATTATGATGAAGAGAGGGCAGGGAGGGTCTGATGGAGTGGTCTAGACCCACCATGGATAAATATTCCTGGATTATGATGAGGAGAGGGCAGGGAGGGTCTGATGGAATGGCCCAGACCCACCATGGATAAATATTCCCGGGATGTGACAAGGAGAGGGCAGGAAGGGTCTGGAGTGGCCCAGATCCCAGCATGGACAAATATTCCTGGATTATGATGAAGAGAGGGCAGGGAGTGTCTGGAATGGCCCAGACCCACCATGGACAAATATTCCCAGGATGTGACAAAGAGAGAGCAGGAAGGGTCTCCCAGCCCCTACCATGGATAAATATTCCTGGGATGTGACAAGGAGAGGGCAGGAAGGATCTCTCAGACCCCACCATGGATAAATATTCCCGGGATGTGACCAGGAGAGGGCAGGGAGGGAGCAGCATGGGGTGGGGAGAGGGGGGTGGGAAGAACAACGTTTTTTCCAAGGTGTTTTGTTTGGTCGGTTGTTGTTTGTTTTTTTTTTATTATTTTTTTTTCTCCTTTTTTTTTTTTTTGGCATAAATAATTCATACACTGTCACCTCACCAAACACTGCACGAGAAACCACGGGAACAAACGGCGATCCAGGTCTGCAGGTCACAGAGATTCGCACCCAGTCGGACAGCGGAAATTATAAATAACTTTTCTGCGAGTGTAGAAAACGTTAGAAATCGTCACTGTACAAATTTACATCGGGGGGACATCCATCGTGCCTTTCTCAGCGCTGCTCTTCTGTCCTTTTGTTGTTTGGTTTTTGTTTTTTTTTTTTTTGGAGGGGTTGATTTGTAAGGTTTGGGTTTGTTTTTTGTTGTTTTTTTTTCACTGTTTGTCGTTGGGTTTTTGTTTTTGTTTCGTTTCGTTTTGGTTTTTTTCCCGTTCTGCAACGACGCCGACAAATATATATATATGTATATATATATATTTTTCTGTATATATTTATAAAAAAAAAAAAGGAAAAAAAGGGGAAGAGGCACCAAAAAGAAAAAAAAAAAAGGGAGATGAAAGTCAGCTCATTCTGCAACGGTGAAAACACGGAGAAAACAAAGCAGGCCATCGAGTTCAGTTGGAAACTGTACAGGATTTAGAGCTCGTTATATATGTATATATCTATATACATACATATAGAGATATGTATATATATTTATATATACCTTATGTACAAGGAAATGTAACTTTTTTTTTTCCCTCTGACAAGGAAAGGAAACTTTACAGGGGCTGGAAATGAAAGGCGGCTCTTGCAGCTTCCCCAGGAATCGCTGTTGGCAACCAAAATAAAAATAAAAATAAAAATAAATAGAAAAAATAGAGATATAAATACAAATAAATTAAAATAAATAAACGGGGAGAAAGAAAGGAGGAAGGAAAAGCCAAGGTGCCCGGCAGAGCACTGGCCACTGGTGGCACTTGGGGGGGAAACACAACGTCTGAGGGCACCCCCAGCACAGAGCCCTTCTCCTCAGCGTGGCCAGAGGGACAGGGCGTAGGCACCAGCTCACCCAGAGCGCCCTGAACTGGCAGAGGGGGGGTTTAGGTGGGATACTGGGAGGGTGGGCAGGCCCTGGCACAGGTTGCCCAGAGAAGCTGTGGCTGCCCCTGGATCCCTGGGAGTGTCCAAGGCCAGGGTGGATAAACTTGGAGCAACCTGGGCTGGTGGGAGGTGTCCCTGCCCATGGCAGGGGGTGGGATGAGATCACCTTTGAGGTCCCTTCCAACCCAGACCGTTCCATGGTTCTGTGATCTAACAAAGGCTGAGCAGCTCCTCCACCTCCAAGACATCCATTCCTGCCTCCCATCCCTCCGAAACCTCAGTCATCTCCTGCCATGGCCAAGGACTGGGTGGACGTCACAGGGGTGGACTCTGAGCTCATCATACCCAGGGACTGCCCGGTCAGGGCTCAGCGAGGTTCGGGGTGATTTGGGGGCAAAGGTGGAGAGAAGGAGAAGCCGGAGCAGGAGATCCCACCTGGCAGCCAGAGGAGGCCCTGCTGCTCCTGGGCCACGCAGCACCACCCCTCCCACGGCTGGCAGTGCCTGCACCACCCATCCCCAAACGTGGTGCTCCCCATGGGCACTGGAACGCCGGGAAAAACCCCCAGGCAGCAGCACAGTCAAGGATTGGGATCTCTGGGAGCCTTGGAGGGCGACTGAAAGGATAAAGCAGCTGAGAGCTGGAGGGCTGGGCCAGGAGAACATCTCTGCTGCAAGGGCCTGGGGACAGACCCCGAGGATGGGGATGGTTCTGGGGTCTCAAACTGCTGCTCAGACCAGCTCTGATGGTTCTGGGGTCTCAAGATGAGCTCAAACCAGCTCTGATGGTTCTGGGGTCTCAAGATGAGCTCAAACCAGCTCTGATGGTTCTGGGTCTCAAGTTGTGCTGAAACCAGCTCTGATGGTTCTGGGGTCTCAAGCTGTGCTGAAACCAGCTCTGATGGTTGTGGGGTCTCAAGATGAGCTCAAACCAGCTCTGATGGTTGTGGTGTCTCAAACTGCTGCTCAGACCAGCTCTGATGGTTCTGGGGTCTCAAGTTGTGCTGAAACCAGCTCTGATGGTTGTGGGGTCTCAAGATGAGCTCAAACCAGCTCTGATGGTTCTGATGTCTCAAGCTGTGCTCAAACCAGCTCTGCTTTCACTCGGCACTTCTAGAAATAGCCCTGTCTCTCCTCTAGCTCACACAGCTAGACCAAGCCACTGGATGGACCTTCTCCCTCCTTAGGATCTCCTGTTAGAGGGTTTTTTGGAGACCTTCTCCTACATTCTCTCCCTGCTGAAGGGCTGGACATTTTTAAACTGGGAGATTAAAAAACAAAAACCAAACCACCCTCACAAAGCCAGAGTCAAAAAAACCCCAAAGAACAACAACAACAACGGCAACCAAAAAGTAAGATTTGTTGGTTTGGTGGTTTGTGGTTGTTTTTTTTTTTTAATAATTAAGACTTTCAAAAATAAGAAGGCAGGATGCAAATAACAGTGCTGCCTGAACCACCACTGCTGAACAGAGTGGAAGGGAAGGAGCTGCTTTTCTGAGCTGATTTATGATAAATACAGGGCAGCTGTTGTGCCATCCACGCTGTTGTGTGACAGCTCTGCTCGTGGCCTGGGTGAGACGCCCCAGTGAGGGAAGAGGAGGACAAGGAGGGTGGGAACAGGGAAGATTTGGTGACATTTGTTGGCTAGAAGGAGCACTTAGCTCCTTTCAGATGCCCAAAATCCAGTGGGGAAAAAGCACGGACGAGGGGGAATGAGACAGGACAAGGGGAATGGGTTTAAACCAAAAGAGAGCAGGTTGGGGAGAGAGAATTTACTGGGGGGGTGGGGAGGCCCTGGCACAGGTTGCCCAGAGAATGTGGATGCCACTTTGCTGGAAGTGTCCAAGGCCAGGTTGGACGGGGCTTGGAGCAACCTGGGCTGGTGGAAGGTGTCCCTGCCCATGGCAGGGGGTGGGATGGGATGAGATTTAAGGTCCCTTCCCACCCAAACCATTCCATGGTTGTGTGGCCGAGGCAGCAGCAGAGCCCTGTGAGGACCTGACACCAAACCAACCAAACCAACACACTGCCCAGTTCCCTTGTTTCCTTGACTCTTGGCCCATAAAATCCATCAGGTGCCCATCAGCAGCTGGGAGAGCCCACAGGGGGATGTGCCAAGGTGAGACTTTCCAGGCCAGGTGAGGACTTGGGGCGCAGGGAGCAAACCCACAGCAAGCCCTTCGGGATGGACACTGTCCCTTCCACCAGAAACCTGCACATCCATCAGGCCACAGCACTTTGCCACCCCTGGGGACGAGCAGCACCCGTGGCATCACCTCCTTCATCCTTCCAACACCTTCCCCTCACCAAGAAAGGTAAGTTTTTCCTGCTCAGAAACTAAACCCACGGAGCCACAAGGACACCAACCTTTCTCCAGCGACCCCTCCCCACCTGAACGTGCTTTGGGGCCCGGTGATTTCATGGTGAGACCTCCCCGTGCCCCCCTGGCAGCCAAAACCTGCGGCAAGGGGGTGTTCTCCCTGCCCCAGAGCTCAGGAGCACCCCAGGTGAAGGCATTGGTGAAACCTCAGAGAGACTCTGAGGCTTTAGTGCAACGTTTATGGCACGAGCACGGGCACGGGGGAGGCAGCAGGAGGGCTTGGGATGGGCAGGATGGGTGACAGAGGACCTTGGTGCTCTGCTCTGGGGTGGGATGAAGATGGGGGGGTGTTAGCAAGGGAAAAAGCGGGATGTGGAGGAGGCAGAGGGTGAACAGCCACAGAGCATCTTCCTGCATCCATGGCACGAGGGGATGCTCCTCACTCAGGCACCCCAAACCGCCTGTGCTGCTGGGGCAGGGGGCAATCAGCCCAAAACAGGGGCTCATCCTGCCCTCCCTTGCTCAGCCCACTTGGCCTCAGCACCAAAGGCAGAAGGAGGCGATCCTGCCTCATCCCAGCTCCGGTGTGACTGCACATGTCCCAAAAGCATCAGCAGGAGACTCCTCCAGCCCCACCCTGTGCCCCATCTGGGGCTGGATTCACCCCCACCCTGCTCCTGCCCACCTCAGATTTCACACATCAGCACGTGTGGGAATTTTAAGCCATCAAAGCACCTTCGTGCACGCCCCCACGATTAAAGTGCCGTCTCATCCCAGCTCCAATTAGGTTTCTAATCTCCTTTTACTTATGCTGAAGTGGTTCAGACACCAGCAAGGAAGAGCTGGAGGAGAGCAGCAAACAAACCAAGGCTGGTTAGTTTGCGCAGCCTCGTCGTGTCTCCAAATTAAAGCCAAACTGAGGCTCCAACTGAATTATCCAGGATGGTTCCTGTCAAGCAATTATGCTCAATAAGGGCCTGGAAATGCAATTTGCCATCATCTGTCGCGCTCGGCAGCTCAGCTGACGGGCTGGAGGGGCCACCTGAGCTGGTGGGAGAGGGAAATGCCAGCACACGGCGCTCCGATGGCAACACCAGCCCCGAGCTGCTGCCCGAGGAGCGTTTCTTCGGGAAGGGCTGGGATTTGGCAGGTGGAAGATGAACGTGCAGGGGGAAAACGGGTCGTTCGGCCGGGATCGTCCCACGTGCGGGGCTGGGAGGGGAGAGGCTCTGTACAACCAGAGCCTGTTGGCATTCCCAGCTCCAGCAGCGAAGGGAAGGCCACGGGAGAGGGGAATGAGCCCGAGCCCGGCTCTGCTCAGCCCCCTCAACGCCCCCAAACCCGGAATTTGGGGAGGGAGGAGAAGGCAAGAGCGGAGCAGGGGCGGGGAGGGCGAGAGGTCAAGGCCGGCTGATGAGCCACACGCCGGGGCGGGCGGATAACTGAGCGGGAATGCGGGGATGTGTCCCGCTGGGAGGGAGACCCGCGGGGGGAATCGTAAGTGGACGCGGCTGGGAGGTAGAGAAGCCACTTGTGAAAGGTCACGGCCGCCCACGAGGGGCCGTGGGGGGAGCGGGGCTCCTCCAGATGCATTTCCCCGCGGGGGGTGCGGCTAAAAGCAGCGGCACTCCCCGGCCCCGGCAGGCTCCGGTGCTGAACTCGGGAATCAGCAACATTCCCCCTTTTTTTTCGTAAAAAAAAAAAAAAAAAAAAATAAAGGCAATAAATAAGGGAAATTAAATAAACCCACGGAGAGCCGAGAACACAAGCCCTCCCCCAGCCGAGCGTCGTGAGCGCTGGGTGGGGTCAGAGGAGCCCAAAATTGAAGTCGTTTGCCTCGTGGGTCACCCCTGCTCGGTGGGGAACCGACCCCAGGGCCGACCCCGTGTGCGCGGAGAGCCCATCCCACCACACCGGGCATTCCCGGGGCTCGGCCGCCGCTCCGGCTCCTCCGGCCCTCGCAGAGGCTTCCCGGGGCGAAACGTGCGGGGGAAGAGTCTCATTCCCGTCTCATTCCCGTCTCATTCCCGTCTCATTCCCGTCTCATTCCCGTCTCATTCCCGTCCCGCCGTCGGCCCCCGGCGCCCGCTGCTCCTCCGCAGCACGGGGTGGGAAGCGGAGAGGAAGAGGAGAAGTGCTGGGGGAGGAAGGCACCGTCCCTCGGCTCCTCCCGTCACAGCCTGCGAGGGACACAACGAGCCGAGTCAGCACTCGGGGCTGGCTTTGGCACCGCGGGCTTTGTGGGGCGGCTCACGGCAAAAAAAAACTCCTCAGCCAGGTTTGGGTGGAGCTGCCCCCTCCCAAAAAGGGGCACAGCCTGAAGCTGCACCAGGGGAGGTTCAGGTTGGACACTGGGAAGTTCTTCCCAGAGAGAGTGATCGGACACTGGAAGGGGCTGCCCAGGAGGGGGTGGAGTCACCACCCCTGGGGGTGTTTAGGGACACTCTGGACGTGGCATCAGTGCCATGGGCTGGGTGACACAGTGGGGTTGGGTCACAGAGTGGACTGGATGATCTCAGAGGGCTTTTCCAGCCTCGTTGATCCTGGGATTCTGTGAACTTCTGCCCTGTGCCAGCCTGGGTTGGGCTCTGCTGGTGCATCATCTCCAGGGAGTTTGCTGGGTTCCACACACCTCACCCCCATCCCTGTGTGTCCAGGACCCCCGAGGGGGTTGTGTCCCCCATTCCCTTGGTGCAGGGGTGGCAGAGCCCTGGGTACCACACCCAGCTCGGGTGAGCAGGGACCCCACAGGGAAGCCAAGACCAGGATCAAGAGCCAGAGCTGAGTCCCTGTGGAAGGAATCAGCTCGGATGGAAAACAAGCGCTGAGCTGAGACATCCTCCCTCCACTTGTGCTTAGCAAAACAGGGGGCTGATCATTAAGAGGGGGCTGGTAATTAAGAAGGAGCTGCAGGGCAGCCACAGCCCATGGCAGGTGATGGCAAAAACCTTCCCCAACCCAACGGAGCAATTCCACAACCTGCTGCTTTGGGGGCCATCAACCCTCAGCTTCCCTTGCCCGGCTGCCGGAGCCACCCCGGTGCCTGCTCCCAGCATGGATTGCTAATTAACTCCCCCCCTAATTAATGACTTATGTTCAAGGTGATCTAGGGGCCATCTGACTGAGGGTTTTGTGCTGCTCAGCCCCGTGTGGGGACAGGAGGTGGCACAGGGGACACTCCAGTGTGCCCGTAACCTTGGGGCCGCCCGCCTTCGCCGCACAGATAAGGCAGCCAGGAAGGGTCTTATCAGATGTAGCAGGAGAAATGAGCATCTCCAACCTTCAGGGAGGAGCAAGAGGGATGCTTGGAGCATCCTCTCCCTCAGCTCACATCCTTCTCCCTCCCTCCATCCCCATTTCCAGCCTCCACAGTCCGGGAGAAAGAAAAAACACCCCCCCCCCCCCCCGTGAATGCAAGCCCTGCGTGGGTGAGACTTTTGGTTCTGTTTGTCACAATATGACAAATTCAAGGGAAGAAAATGAGTTTCTAAGTGATTGTTCTGCCTTTTTCCTGCTGTTTCCAACAGGGCAGATCCCGAATCCCTGGCTGGGGAGTCATTTATGGCATTCCCTGAAGCAGAGGGATGTGACTAAGCCGGAGCGGTGGAACAGAGCAGGATTTGGCCATGGGAGAAGAAGAGACCTGGAAGCTGCAGGTCTGAGGAGGGACCCCCGGGCAGGGCATCCCCCCAGCAGTAAAATTTGGGAATAGGGAAGGTTGGGCAGGGGCAGGGCATCCCCCCAACAGTAAAATCTGGGAATAGGGAAGGCTGGGCAGGGGCAGGGACTTACTCTGCCGACTTCCAGAAGTGCCCGGGGTGGGAGAGGCGGCGGTTGCGCTTTGGCAGTTTCTCCAGCATGTCCATGAGCTTGGTGAAGGTGGGTCTCTCCTCCTGCTCGTAGGCCCAGCAGAAGAGGAGGATGTCCTGCGGCCACACAGGGTGGGGGGGTGAGCAAACCCAGCCAGTCCCTCGCCCACCATGACCCCCGTGCCCAACATCCACACCACAGGGACCCCACCTCCGTCACCACGTCCTCGGGAAGGGCTGGGATGGAGGGGATGTGTCTATCCCATGAGGACCCAACTCCATCACCACATCCTTGGGAAGGGCTGGGATAGAGGTGATGTGTCCATTCCATGAGGATCTGTCTCCATCACCACATCCTTGTGAAGATTTGGGGTGGAGGGGATGTGTTCATCCCACAAGAACACGTTTCCATCACCACATCCTTGTGAAGATTTGGGATGGAGGGGAATGTGCCCATCCCATGAGGCCGTGTCTCCATCACCACATCCTTGTGAAGGGCTGGGATGGAGGGAATGTGTCCATCCCATGGGGACACCATTTCCATCTTGTGAAGGGCTGGGATGGAAGGGATGTGCCCATCCCACAAGAATCCATCTCCATCACCACATCCTTGTGAAGATTTGGGATGGAGGGGAATGTGCTCATCCCATGAGGATCTGTCTCCATCACCACATCCTTGTGAAGATTTGGGATGGAGGGGAATGTGCTCATCCCATGAGGATCTGTCTCCATCACCACATCTTTGTGAAGGGCTGGGATGGAGGGGATGTGCCCATCCCACAAGAACCCATCTCCATCACCACATCCTTGGGAAGATTTGGGATGGAGGGGATGTGCCCATCCCACGAGGACCCTTCTCCATCACCACATCCATGTGCGGGTTCCCGGGACCCAGCAGCCAGGACACGCACCGGTCCCTCCCCACACCCCCCCATGGAGCTGCAGCGCCTCCCCCCCCCCACCTACCGAGATCTCCTTGCCCATCCCGATCTGGCTGAGGTTGGGCTTCATCCCTCTTCCCACCTGCCAGATGATCGCCTCCGCCGGCTGCGTCTTGAAGGGCCATTCCCGCGCGTGCAGCTCGTACCAGATGGTGCTGGGGGGAGACAACGGGAATTAGAGGGAGATGGAGGAGCCGGGAGGCATTTTGGGGTGTGGGGATGTCTGCCCGTTGCACCCACCCCCACCATCTCTCCCCGCTCCAAAATCCCCGACATCCAGGAGACGCTTCATGACACCGGAGGGGCTCAGCCCTCGTTATGGAGGTGACACCTCTCCTATTTTCCGGATGGAAAACGGAGGGGTTGACCCAGAGCAAGCCCTGATCCACACCAGAGATGATCCCAACCTATGGGAAGGAGGACAGGGGCTGCTGGAGGTCCAGGCAGAGCCTCCAGCCATCCTGTTCCATCCAGTGGGAATCTCCCACCCTGCTGCAGTGACGCTTTGCCCCTCTGCCCGTGGGGGATCCCGCTGCTGGGCTGGTGTTCCCGACACCCCTCCAGGGAAGGACGAGCCCAACTATCCACTTGCACTCCGGTTTTCCCCCTTTTTCTTCTTCCAAGCTACAAAAACCCGTCCAAGCCGTGGCAAGAACCGTCCCAGGTGCCCTCACCGGGCGATGGCACAGGCGAACCCTCGGCCATCTGCCACTGCACCGAGCCCTCCCTTCCGCCAGGAATCCCAGATCCAAGGGAATATCCCAAACCAACGGTGTCTCTGGCTGAGCTGGCAGCCGCCCCCACGGCCCTCCGCCCCCGCTTCCGCCTGGGAGTTTTTTGCATCCTCGTTTTCTGGCATCCAGAGGCTGGATGAGCCCCGACTCCCGCGGTGCCGCCCCTCTTGTCCAAGGCAAATTCCATGGACCTGCTTTTCCCTTCCAGGGATGCCGTCATGACCAGTTAAAGCAGCAAGAAACAGGGTTAAAACGACATCAGGGTGGAAAAAATCTGGCGGAAGAGGTCTGATAAACATAAGATCATTCCCTGATTTTGGAAATCGGCTCTTCTGATTTTGGAAAAACACGCCCAGTTTGGCTGTAAATCTCCAAAAAAATTTGAATAACGTGGCAGTAACGTTGGTGCTGTGGGTGCAGAGGAGGTGGGGGCTGGGGAGGGCTGGATCCTGTGGGCAGGCTCGGGGATTCCGGAGGTGCCTCCACGCACCTAACGATCGGATTTAGCACATCCAACCCCTTCATTCAAGTTCCTAGCTGGGAGTTTGGGGATTAAGTTTTCCCCTTCCCGCTTCTGGATGCCTTCAAAATATTTGGGCTGTGTTTCCTGAGGTGCCCCGGGGAGCGGGATGCTGCTCTGTGTCAAAATGTTAATTATCGATGGGATCTCTCGGGTTTTGGTGAGGACACACCACCAGCCTCAGCCCCCTGCTCTGCACCACCCTCACACGCTTTACTTTAACATCTCTGCCTTCTTTAAAAAGCTCTTTTCCTCTTGCTGTCGCTGATCCCACAAATCCTTCGTGGGAAGCAAATAACCCTCCGGATCATCCGTGAGCCTCCAGGGCTTAACCGAGGGCAGCAGAAACAAGAAAGAGGGAAAACGGGGGAAAATCTTTTAATCTTTTAAGGAAACTCGTGCTTCACACACGGGCAGAGCTCACACTCGAGGAGAAAAAGGGCAAATCAAGGCTCAGCAACCCACTCTCACTCCGTTCCGTACGACCCCTTAATTCCTTCTTTATTTTCCTGCCGAAGTTGTGCCTCAGGAGGGTAAAAAAAAAACCCCAAGCAGGTCCTTTTGGCTGTAATTACTCTGGGTTTGATGGAAGTATCACCTCCTCTAACGGGCCCACGCACCCTAATCCCCCCAGCCTTTAAGGTATCCATGAGAAAATTAATCCCCCAGGGAAAATCCTCAGGTTTGTCGGGGTGGGATTGGGCTCCTGCCCCGAGGGAGGTTTGTGGGCAGACAAAGGGCAGGAATCGCTGAGGGAGACTCAGGAATTCTCCTTTTCTTGGCCTTTTGGTAGCACAGGCACCACCAGCCCCTCCCTGCAGCTGGGTGAGGGGGAAAATCTGGGAGTCCAGGAGCTCCCAGGCCTGTGCTCTCCAGCTGTGGCATCCCCATCCCATATCCAAGCACCTTCTTGTGCCCCCAGGAGGATGCAGGGGAGAGATGATGCCAGGCTGGCAGCCCCAGGATACTTTGGATCCTGTTGTCCAGAGCCACCCTAAGCCACAGGCAAAGAAGGAGGATTTGGCATTTAGGGACTATTGGGGTGTCCAGGGATTCCCAGACCTGCATCCCCCATCCTCTGCATCCTCAGCTGACACCCAAGCACCTTTTGGTTGGTACCTGCCCCCAGGAGGATGCAGGGCACAGATGATGCCAGGCTGGCATTCCCAGGATCCTGTTGTCCAGAGCTACCCTGATCCACAGCCAAAACAAGAGGATTTGGTGATTTAGGGAAGACTGGGGTGTCCAGGGATTCTCAGACCTTTGTCCCTCACCCCTGCATCCCCAGAGAACATCCAAGCTATTCTTGGTACCCCCCCAGGAGGAGGGTGATGCCAGGCTGGCATCCCCAGGATTCTCTGGATCCTGTTGCCCAGAGCCATCCATAGCTAAAACAGGAGGATTTGGTGATTTAGGGAGGATTGGGATGTCCAGGGGCCCCCAGCCCTGCAACCCCAATCCTCTGCATCCTCAGCTGACATCCAAGCACCTTTTGGCTGGTACCTGCCCCAGGAGGATGCAGGGGAGAGATGATGCCAGGTTGGCACTCCCAGGATGCTCCAAATCCTGTTGCCAGGAGCCACCCTGCTCCATTACAAAACAGGATTATTTGGGGATTTAGGGAGAATCAGGGTGTCTAGGAACTCCCAGACCTGTGGCCTCCACCCCCTGCATCCCCATCCATTGTCCAAGCATCTTTTTGCTCTGGATCCCGTTGCCCAGAACCACCTTGGTCCAGAGTCAAAACAGGAGGATTTGGTGATTTAGGAAGGATTGGGGTGTCCAGGGATTCCCAGAGCTCTGCATCCTCAGCTGACATCCAAGCACCTTCTTGCATCCAGGAGGATGCAGGGGACAGATGATGCCAGGCTGGCACTGCCAGGATACTCTGGATCCCATTGTCCAAAGCCATCCATAGCCAAAACAGGAGGATTTGGTGATTTAGGGAGAATCAGGGCATCCAGTGGCTCCCAGACCCGTGTCCCCAACCCCTGCACCCCCTTCCTTCTGCATCCCAGCCAACATCCAAGCACCCTCTTGTTGGTAGCCTCCCCAGGAGGAGGAGGATGCCAGGCTGGCATCCTCTGGATCCTCCAGATCCCGTTGCCTGAAGCCACCCTGGTCCATTACCAAAACAGGGTTATTTGGGGATTTAGGGAGAATCAGCATGTCTAGGAGCTCCCAGACCTGTGTCTTCCACCCCCTGCATCCACATCCAACATCCAAGCACCTTTTGGCTGGTACCTGCCCCAGGAGGATCCAGGGGACAGATGATGCCAGGCTGGCACTGCCAGGATACTCTGGATCCCATTGCCCAAAGCCACCCTGGTCCCCAGCCAAACCAGGAGGCTCTGATGGTGTAGGGAGGGTTTCACTCCAAATATCTCAAAGCAGGAAGGTGCTCCCAGCCCAGCCTGGGGGGTTCCCACAGGCAGCGTCCCCTCGGCTCTGGGACAAGCAGGCGGTGTCCCCGTCCCCACCAGTTCTCTGCAGCCCTTTGGACCCCCGTGCCACAGGACTCACCCCAGTGCAAAGACATCCGAGTGCTTGGAGAAGGGCAGCTTGTCCTCCTCGGTGTCCGGGGAGAGCTGGCGGATGATCTCGGGGGCGAGGTGGCACAACCAGCCGTTCTGGATGCGCAGCTTGTTCTCCCTCCTGCCGGAACACGGAGCCAGGGGTACCACGGGGGGCACGTCACCGCTGCCAGGCAGCCCCCCCAGCCCTGCCACCCTCTGCCCACAGCGTTTGAGCCTGGTTTTCTCTTTGTCACCCTCGCAAAGTCAGGTTTTAACCTCGCTCTGAGGAACGTCGGCGTGACGGGTGTGCATTGATCCCTGCCAGGCTGCAGGGCAAAATCTGAGCACAGGATGGTGGGGAGGGGGAGCTGAGGGGGATGTAGGGTCTGACAGGGCTCTTGGTGTGGCTGTTGCACCAAAACACCCTCAAAGCCCCGGGGGCAAAGCACTGCTGGGGGGGAATTCCCCCGGCGCTGACGCTGAGCTGGCCCTGCAATGTGGGACTGGGGACCACTAAACAAACTCATCCCAAACTGGGATGCTCCAGACCCTGCTGCCCAAAGCCACCCTTGTCCATTGCCACAACAGGAGGGTTTTCTGATTTCAGAACAGGACCTGTGTCCCCAGTTCTCCATGTCCCCATCCCACATCCCAACACTTCCTTGTTGGTACCACCCCAGGAGGATGCAGGGGGGAGATGATGCCAGGCTGGCACGCCCAGGATGCTCCAGATCCTGTTGCCTGGAGCCACCCTGATGCATTAACCACAACAGGAGGATTTGAAGATTTAGGGAGAGTCTCACTCCAAATTTGAACCTCCCCTTGACTGGGGACCACGAGCAAACCCACCCTGAAATAATCACCTGGAAATGGGTGTTTTCAGGTGTTTGGCCCCCACACAGCCCCTCCAGCCCATCCTCATGCCCAAGCCTCCAATGCCATCGCCCACAGGAGCAGCCTGGCTTTATTAACAGCCCCTCATTTAACCTCAGCTGTCCTTCCTCCACCTCCTCGAGCTCCCCCTGCTCAGTATAAACACTTTGGCCAACAGCTGAGGATGATGTTGGTTGCTCCTTCATCCTTTACATCCTCCAGGATGCACCACTGGCTTGAAAACGGCCCCTGGGCAGGGAGAAAAGGCAGGAATCGCTGCTGGGGGTGACACATTAAGCAGCTTGACCGTGTGTCTGAGCCCAAACTCAGCAGCAAGAGGCAACAAAAACTGTCCCACGTCATGTTGGGATGGAGAAGGAAGAGCCTCTGTCAGGAATTTCTCCCCGTTTGTGCTTCGGAGCCCTCCTAAAACCAGGGATGCCCAGGGATAAGGATGGCTGGGGGGACATCTGTCCTCCTGAATGTCAGCCTGGGGCCAAAATCCCAGAGCCCAGGGGTCCCCACCCAGGCAGAGGCACCTCCATCCACCCTCAGAGCAGGACAAGCTCCCACCACAACTTCTCCCACACGGCCGGATCCTCCTGTCTCCAAAGCCATCCCCATCCCGAGGCATCCCCTAGAAACCTGGCAGCCACCAGAGGAGGACCCCCCTCCTTAGGGAAGGACACTGATGGCCCGGGGAATCACTGATTAGGCCTCCTTGCCCCCTCTGGGGTCTGGAGGGCTCCTCTTCCCCCCGCGGTGACGGAGCCGCGGCCGCAATCAGCGGCTCCGGCCCCGGGAGCCGCCGGGAAAAGAGCACTTTGGCACAGAGGGGAGGCTTTCAGCTCCTCCCCAACCCTCCCCCCGCCATCCTCCAGCCCGCACAGCTCTTAATTACAAGCCAGCATTAAGCACCTGGGCAATTAGGGAGGATGCGGAGGAGCTGCCCCGTCCTTGCCGGTGTGTGCCATCCCCGCCCCGGGCGGGCAGCGGGGAGCAGGATGGAGTGGGCAGCGCTTAGATCTGCTCCACCACCTCTCAGCGAGGCCGGCTTTGCTCCCGGAGCTTTTATTTGTGCTCATTTCAGCAGCTCGGGGCTGTGATATCCCACGAGGGGCGTTCAGGCTCAGCCTTGGGATGCTCCAAGGACGGGGTTTGGATCCACCCATCGTCCCTCCCAGAGCTCTGAGCACTCAGCTGTGAGTTACGAGCTTCCAGCAACGGGGGCTGAGCTTTAATGTCATCCCAAGAGTGTTTTAATGGCAGGAATTTCAGGTTTTATAACAAAAGTTGCCCTGACTGCCCAACCCACATGGCCACTGCCACGGGCAGGAGAGAGCTCGACCTGCTGAGCTGCTTCTAAACCCACCCAGGACAAGTCCCCACCCAGGACAAGTCACCCCCAAGGACAAGTCACCCCCAAGGACAAGTCACCCCCAAGGCAAAGCAAGAGCTCCTCACGCTCCTCCTAATTAGAGATCAGCCCTCCCAAGCCAAATAACATTTCAATAACAGAGAAATAAATCTGATTTCGCCAGGAGAAGCCACCAAATCACCAGGTCTCTGCAGAAAGTATTTTAAACCCTTTGAACAGGCTGGTCTGGAGTTCATTCACAGCTGAAATGTCACCACCCTTAACCTGACCTGCAGAATTTCCTGCCTTCTCCACACGTGTTTGTCCAAGCCTCCAAGGACCCAAAATTGGGCTTCACCACTCTTCTTCTTCTGGAGGAACCAGAACCAGCAGAAAACCCACCCTGCAAAGCTGACCTGCAGACATTTGCTGCTTCAAAATCCGTGGTGTTTGAAGAGCCTTCTCTCAGCTCTCCCTCAGCAGAAAGCATGTTCCACCCACGGCCGTGCTGGAAGCCCCTCAGGGCAGAGATTTTCTCATTCTCTCAATTTTTCTCTCCAAACACTGCTCGTTTTCTGTCCAGCCTTGCTTTTCTGGCCATCCTCCCTGCCCTGGACTTCATCCCCTGGACTTTATCCCCTGGATTTTATCCCCTGGACTTTACCCCCCAGGTGACACCCCGGTCTTGAGCAGGGATGGCCACGCATTGCCCACCTCATCCTCTACCCCATTCCCCCAGCATCTCATCCCTCATTTCCCCTCCAGAGCATCTCTGACCTTCACAGCAAAGATTCCTGGCAAAACTCGGGACATTTCTGCCCAAATCCTCTTCCCGCTGCCGGAACGAGCTGTGCCTCCACCCTGGCAGGACCTGAGCCCCAAACCCCCTGCCCAGCTGCTAAACCAGAGGCAAAACCCACTCTGGATGGGATTTCTCGGACTCCCAAAGCTTTTGGCTGAGCCTGTGCCAAAGCAGATGATATTTGTGCAGGCAGAAGGGGAAGCCTGGCTGCCCATCCACCACGAGCAGCAGGGGATGGAGAGAAGCAGCCACCACCTTCTCCTCTAATCCTTGGGCCTCATCACATGGGAACTAGGGAAAAATATATCATTTCCACAGAGGAAACCTTCCTGTGCCGCTTCTGACATGAAGGGTTTGGTGAAAAAGGTGGGAAAAGTCAGCAATGCTCTTATTTTCCATTTTCTTTTCCCCCCCCACTTCTGTTTCCTTTCCCCCCTCCCAGCTTTGCTTTTCTTCCTTTCCCCAGCTGCTGAAACTCTTTTGCCCTGCCCTGCCTACAGCTGGAAAACCCCCCAGAGCGCCGGGAAAAGGAAGTTTCATAAGGAACATTTACCAACTGGTTTGGATTTAAACCCCCGGAGACCCCAAAAATGTCACAGTGCTGGAAATGTCCCAGGCTTGGCTCTGCTTTTCTCTGTGTCCTCGGCACAGACACCACGGCCAGATGTTTGTGACACCCAAAATGTCACCAGAGCAGTAAAGGGACAGCACAGGGATGGAACCACTTCACCCAGGCAGGAGATGAAGCAGATTCCAGGGATTTTTCGTGATATGTTAGGGAAAGGCCAAGGGATGAACCTGCCGGAGAGAAACACAGCCTGAGGAGCATCCCCAGGACGGCTGCAGGGTGGTTTGGCCATGGAAATGATGCATCCCATGGGAAGAGGTTGGGTCCAAGAGACACAGAGACTCACACAGGACATCATGTTCCTTCCTACTGACCAAAACCAACGGGCTTCAAACAGCCCCGGGGCACTCAAAGGCACCTTGAACTCCTGCCTGCCAAGGCTGCAGACACAGAAAGGCACAGAAGGGCTTTATGGGCTCCTTCCCAACGTGCCCAGCTCAGCAGGGCACAGGGAGGAACTCTGGTGTCTCCCCCACGCCAGGTCCTACCTGCCCGCCTGGAGAACGCCCGAGATGCTGAAGAGGCCGAAGTCGGTGATCACCACCTTCCCGTTGTCGTAGAAAACATTCTTGGACTTGAGGTCCTTGTGGAGGATCCCCTTGGCGTGCAGGTAACCCATTCCCTAGGAGGGAAAAGAGAGAGAGAAAAACCCCCCAAAATTAAAAGGGCGGCACAGACCCAGAGGATAACACCCGAGCGGGGGGACCCCTGAGGGAGAGCCGGGGCTGCCACGGCACATCCAAGCCACACATCCCAAAAAACACCCCTGCAGGAAGGGCAGGTGTGTGGAGGGATCCCTGGCAGGGGCCGGGCATCGTGCGGTGCTGGCGGGGACGGGCGTGGGCGTCTCGGCTGCGACTCATCTTCCTGATTAATTGATTACGCGAGAAAAATTAGCGGCGAGCCACACACCAGCAGCCACTTCCCTGAAAATCCTCCGCTGGGAAATGGATGATGATGATGATGTTTTCGCCCCCGTTCTCTCTCGGAGAGGAGGGAGAGGAGGGTAATAAGTCAACGCGAGGCCCCGGCTGAGCCGTCGGCGCTTCCGACGCGCACGCCGGCCCCATCGGCCCGGAAACGAGCTCCTCGCAGGAGCCCTCGCCTTAATTCCCCTTCCCCCAGGAAAAAAACGAGTCGGCGGTTAATTAAAATTATTGCTAATGATGCAAAAAAAAAAAAAAAAAAGGCCACGGGTGGGAAAATCCGAGCGCTCCTCGCTCGGCGCCGGCAAATCAAGGCGACCGCCGGCAGCTCCGCGCGGCGGATGTTCGGCTCCGCGGGGTAACCGGCGCTGGGAACGGGGAGGGGGATAAAAGACACTCATCCCGGCTCCCTCGGGGATTTTGTTGCTGGCCCACTTTTCGTTCTCCCGAGCAGACTAAGGGGAAAACTTGATGTAGAGGAGGCTGCGGGAGGATCGATGCCCAACAGGCCGGCAAACTGTTGCTTAAGAGCGAGTGATGGGTTGCCTGTCACGGGCAAGGGGGATTTATTAGCTGGATTTCCACGGGGATCCATCCATCCTAGGCCTGATCTTTTCATCTATCACCATTAACCGCGCAGGGTGGGGAGGAAGAGCACGTTTTTTCAGCTGGTGGCCGATGGGGGGCTGGAGGACGCGATCCAAATTCCACCGCCTGGAAAAACTGGGAAGGCAAACTGAAAACACCCCGACCCGCCAAGTTACAGGGGTTTCTCTGCACCCTGTAGCAGTCAAATCCTGAAGAGCCTCTGCCAAGGGAGGCTGTGGCTGGCTCTGAGCTGCTCCAGCTGCAGCTGGATGTCAGGACCATTCCAGGCACTGGGATTAATTAGGGGTCCCCAGTTCCCAGCACATGAAATAATGATGAGATTTAAAAACCTGCTTTCAGATGTCACTGTCACCTTCACAAAGTGCCAGGGTTGAGCGAGGGACAGCATTCCAGCATTTTTCCTGCAAGGAGCATCCGTGGGACAGGGTGGATCCCAGTTCCATGGGGATGCTCCCGTGGGCTGAGGGTGCTGGGAGCACGGAGCAGCAGCAGGGACTTTGCTCCCATCCTCACCCAGCCGGGTGGGAACTCATCTCCACGTGGCCACCAGACACAGCCCAGGCCTTGAGCCAAACCCAAATCCCTCACCTCGCTCCACAGAGATCCCACCGCAAATTCCAGCCCTGCCACCCTCACCCCTGGGATGATCCGGGAGAAAACACTCCGGGCCCAGGAACGCCTTCCTTTGCTCGGCTGCCGGGCGTGTGTGAAAAGGCAGCTCCCTCTGCCGGCATCCATCCCTGGATAAATCCACTCTCGCCTCTGGAGAACCCCGGGATAAGGAGAGCCCCTGCACGCACTAATCCAATCAGCTTAACAGCTCTTCCATCACATACCGGGATTCAAAGGATAAAGTCAAACAACTGCTGTGATGGGGTGGCAGTGCCAAAGCCTCCAGCTCCTCTGGGCAATGCAGGCCCAGGCCCACCCAAACTGAGGTGTTGGGCTTTTCCTTTGCTTCTCCACACCAAGGCCACCAAAACATCCTTAACATCTGCTGGAAGTTGGTGTGGAGAGGTGGGAAGGCTGGGAACCTTCAGCAGTGGTTGGGTCACAGCACAGTGCCAGGGCTGTCACGGACCTCTCCTGCCTTAAATTCCCTCAGCCTTTGCACAGAGAGAAAGGATTGAACGCGTGACCACCCACTCAGAGGGTTGATCCGTGTCTCCAAAACAAGCAGTCATTCTCCAGTGACAGGCCTCAGAAATCCTCTCAGAATTATTTCTGCAACAAAACGGCTGTTACTGTGCTGGTCCTAAATTCCCTCTGCCTGAAATTCCCTCTGGAGCACAGGGAGAGCACGGCCTCAGCACCCAGCTGAGCCTTTGGACCTCTGCTAATTCCTCCAGGGACCTGGACTGGACACAGAGTCCCTGTGCCCTGCAGGCTGAAACAGGATCACCCAATCCCGTCCTTCCAGGGAGAAGGAATGCAGGGATACAGGGATGCTGTCGGGGGTACAGCCAGCTCCACATCTGATTTGCTTCATGGTGATGATGGTGCTGATGTTCTCCATGGTGGTGCTTCCATCTCACTGACCTGGTGAGGATCCCCCAGTGCTGGTGGTGCCTCTCAACCCCACAAAGAGTTTGAGGTTCATCCTCATCCTCAAAAAACCCACACCAAGCAATGAACCCGCCCAGAGAAAGGGGCTGAATTGAGCCAGGATCTCCCTCTGGGAACACCCAGGAGGTGAGAGCCCTGAGCACGAGTCAGGGGGGAAAAATATGAGGCCTCAGGTGTTTCCTCAGAGGGAAAAATCCAGATCTAAAAAGAGGATAATATGGATCAGAAGTAGAAATGGAGAGAGGCTCTTGGTGCCTCAGACACCCCCAGTTCAGGCTGTGGCTCCAAGACACCCCTTGTTTGAGGTTGCCAAGCTGTCCCTAACACACACCAGCTGCAGGAGGCAACGCTCTCATCCTCGTCCTCAAAAAACCCACACCAAGCAATGAACCCGCCCAGGGAAAGGGGCTGAACGGAGCCAGGATCTCCCTCTGGGAACACCCAGGAGCTGAGAGCCCTGAGCACGAGTCAGGGGGGAAAAATATGAGGCCCAACTATGTGATGCCTCATTGGGAAAAATCCAGATCTCAAAAGAGGAAAATAGGGATCAGAAGTAGAAATGAAAGGGAAAGAGGCTCTTGGTGCCTCAGACACCCCCAGCTCAGGCCGTGGCTCCGAGACACCCCTTGCAATGCTGGCTTAGCAAAGAGGTTCAGGCTGGGCTCCCCTGCCAGAGACTTCAGGAGAATCTGAGGAATTGAAATTAAAAAGCTTAGAAACAATCTGCTCTTGGCTGAATCTGGGTGTAAATAAAATGCAAAACAGGCAATCAGAGCCAGCCTAAGCACCGTCCAGGGGATGGCACCATGCAGGATCTACTGCAGGATCTGCACACTCTGGTTTATAACACAGATCTGAATATTTAAGGGGGGTGAAGAGCTGCCAGAAAACCTTATTTTTATTTTTTTTCCCCCCCATAGAAATATGTTAAATGTGAGCTCAGCCCCAGCTGATCTGGGCTCTGGGGTGGAGGTGTTGGCTGACCTTGAGCAGGGCACAGGGTAGGACATGTGCCAAATATTTTTGGTATGGTTTGGTGATAAACAGGCTTGGAATCACAGCACAACCCAACTCTGGCAGACAGCTCAACACCTCTGGGGCACAGGGGCCGTGGCAGACACCTTCTGGGGAGCTGTGATGGCTCAGGACCCAAATTCCCAGCCACTCCACCCTGCCATGTGAGGATCCTCCCCGGTGTCACGCCCGAAGTGTCAAAGATGCTCTTTGAGTCATCTCTGGGAGAGGAGAAGCTTTTTCAGGTCTCAGAACCGTACGTGTGCTCTGCCTCGTGGCACCACAGCGTCCTGCCACCGGCCCCACGGCGCTGGCTCCGCCGGGAGCCCTGGCTCTGGGAATGCTTTTGCCGTGGAGACGTGGAAACCTCGGACCAACAGCAGGTTATTAACAGCAGGAATTATTAACAGGTGGCCAGGAAAGCGGCTGCCCCACCCCTGGGAGTGTCCAAGGCCAGACTGGATGGGGCTTGGAGCAACCCAGGATAGTGGAAGGTGTCTCCCTGCCCATGGAAGGGGATGGAATGAGATGAGATTTAAGGTCCCTTCCCACCCAAACAATTCTGGAATTCCGTGGTTATTACTTTCTTTTACAAGAGGACAGGAATATCCAACCAGCAACTCATTCCCAGAGCAAAGCTGGGCTCCAAGGCCTGTGCTTCCAAGAGGGAAGAGGAGCAGCGACCAGGATGAGCCCCAGTCACGGGGACCCCATGGAGGCCTTGGTGCCACACAAAGCACGGGAGGGAGGTCGAGGAGACCTGGATTTTAGAGCCAAGCAGGGCCATCCTGCCCAGAACCCTTGGCTGCTTCTCTCCCACTGCCCAGGGTGATCCCACTGGGATCTGGGCTGGATGCAGACCCCCCCCAGTGCCGGGCTGCCCCCACCCCACGGTACCTTCACGATCTCTTGTGCTATCTGCCTCGTCTTGTTGACGTCCAGGACGATTTTGGCGTCTCTCACCACCGAGTAGAGAGTCCGTCCTTTGCACAGGCTGGAAGAACAGCGAGAGGGAGAGAGAAAAAACACAGTTTACAGCAAGAAACGTCCCCAAATGACAACAGACAGCGGCTTGGAATTATAAACAATCACAAGAGCTTTGGCCACATCTCGAGGCAGGTGGGATCCAGTGTGGAAATTGGGGGGTCTCCCCAGTTTGGTGCTGGAGCTGAGCACCATCAGGGGTATCCTGGGCTGGTTCCTGGCTCTTTCTTCCCCGTGTCCCAGCCATGAGCAAACCACCTGGGCCTCTCGCTCCAGAGTTTTTTGTGCAAAACTGGCCACGGCTCCCCCGCCTCTTCCCCCCCCCCACCCCCCCGAGGATACAATGCTCACAGATGTAACATGAGTCAAAAGAGGGAAGACAGGGAGGGGGGGAGAAAAAAAGAAAAAAAAAGAACAGCCCAACCCGATGCACTGTACAATGTCCTCCAATTTTCCTTCTCGTACCAATTACAGTAAAATCTATTTACAGAGCCTTAATTACCAAAGGCAGCTGGATGGGGGGGGAGGGGGGGATATAAACCAATTAAAAATATATTGACATTTGAATATCATAATGGAGTCCGTGGGTGGATGCTGCCTCGACTCCCGCCCACAAAAAAAGGGCTTTTTTGCTTTTCTGTATCCACCCACGCTCATTACGGGCAACTTTGGAAGGAAGAGACTGGATACCTGTGCCTGGGAAATCAAGTGCCCGACACACATCTCGTTACAGAGCCTTCGGCGCCCGCAGCTGTTAATTTGCTTCTGTTCTGGTTACCAAATTAAAAGTTACAGGGTTTAATTCCTCTGCTCTCCCCCAGCTTTGCCCTCGCCCGGTTCCTGCAGCCCCGGGAATGCCAAGCACTGGGCTGGATTTGTCCCCTGGAAAATAACGGGGTTTGTCCTTTTTGGATGAAAATAATCATGGAACAGAGTCATGGAATGGCTGGGTTGGGAGAGACCTTTAAGGCTGTATAGTTCCAGCTCTCTGCCAGGGGCAGGGACACCAGACCAGGTTGGACGGGGCTTGGAGCAACCTGGGACAGTGAAAGGTGTCCCTGCCCACGGCAGGGGGTGGAATGAGATGAGCTTTAAGGTCCCTTCCAACCCAAACCATTCCATGAGCCTACAAAACCCAGAAGAAACCCAAACTTCAGAAGCTCATGAGCACAAAGGTCCCTCCTGCTCCTGAGCCAAAAGCTCCACATCCCTCCGTGGGCAGAGAGCACAATTTTCAGGTCAAGCAGCAAAGCAGGAACAGGACTAGCCCCATATCTCGTGGGTTTGGGAAAGACAACAGCGTCCTCCAAAGTATTTCATCACTGGCTGTGTTGGAAACAGCCTTGCTGGACACGAGTGGTGGGGATTTTAGGGCAGCAGCTGCTTCCTCAGGGATGGTTTTCCCTGTTCAGGTGTCTCAGCACGTCCCTGAGCACCCCAGCTGGATGCAGACCTGAGGCAACCGCAATTCCAAACACGATCTCCCCCTAAACCAGTCGCTCCCTATCTTCTGCAATAGCTGGGCTGCAGTCAAATGTGAATTTGCTGAAGATTAGGATCCAAGCACTCAAACTCCTGCTTGGAAATCAGTGATAAAACCCTTCGGGTTTCTGCAACCGGAATTAAGAGGGTGCAAAATAACGACAGGCACAAACTCTCCTTCCACCACAGTGTATTTTCCTGCACGTAAACCCGTGAAGTTTTAAGCTCTGCTACACAACAGCCACCTCCATGACCTGCCTGCACCCAGAGGAGTTCCCCCAGCCCTCCCCATTCCCCGGCAAACGCTTGTTTTCCCCCAGAGGAAACCATTGCAGCGAGTTGCTCGTGGTCTGAATTGGTCCCAAATTGACATTTGTAAATGCAGTGAGTGGATTAGCGCTGGAACCGGGCTCGATTTCAGCCCTAAAGCGAGTTAAGATCAGCTGTTTTCCTGGCAAAGGGTTGTTTAGAGGAAAATCCTCAAATTTCTGCCTATCTGAGCTGCTGAGATAACCCCGAGAGCGGAGCCTGCAGCCCTTGACTGATGAGATTCCCATCTCTCCACTTCATTTACGGAGGGACGGCATTAAAGGAGGCAGCGGATGGAGCCGGCACAAGCGCCGGCACAGGGAGAGCGGCCACGGCTCAGCCCCGGGGTGGTGGCACCACCACATGGGACGTGTCACCACTGCTCCTCAGACCCCGGGAGAGCCTCCAAGGCAGCCCAGGTGCTCCTCTCCTCCCCTCGATGAATAACCGCTCCGAATTAATTCAACCGGCGACCGCCGCGCCGGCACACCAGAGTTTTCTTGCCGGATAAGGAGCTGCCAACGCAGAGATAAAGCCCGGTTGATACCTATTATGCAGCACCTGAGCCCATTCAGCCACCACCTGCAGAACCTTTTCATGGCAGAGCCCAACAATTTCGCTTCTCCTCGTTCCTCGCCTGCCGTTCAATCGCTCCCCATTCGGGCGGCAGCGGCGGGAACAAAGCGCGGGGCACGCGAATCCTCTCCCGCCTTCCCGCCCGGAGAGCTCCGCGCTCCACGGGGGCATTGAGGCACCATCCGGAGGCTGAGGATCACAGGGCCACAAACAAAGGCAGGAGATTTGCATCTCGAGGCGGGTGCCGGTTCATTCACCGCTGAAGAGCGAGCTCAGAAAGGAACACTTGTGTTCTCCTCCCGAACTTCTCCGTCCCACCGGCTGGTGGAGCGGGCAGGTTGATGGCACATCAAACCCCATCCAGAGCCGAGGGGCAGCAGGGACAGCCCATCCAGCTGGCTCAGGGAGATGCAAAGGTCCTTCTCCACCCCGACCCGTGGCGCGGGCACGGCTCGCAGCCTTCCCCTGTGCCAGGACAGTCCCGGCCCCATCCCGCTGCAGATGCAACTCTCGACTCGAAATGAGTTTCTGAAGTGTTCAGCCAAGCAAGCCAAATCCCAAATTGCTTTATAAACACTCTGCATTTCCCAACGTGGGCTGAAGGCATCAGCAACGGGAGCAAAGCCAAGGCGACTCGCAGAGGAACAATTTGGGAGGGATGAGTGAGGAAGAGCTGGAGCGCTGCCTCCTGGTGTTCTTGCTCTTCGACGTGAAAACTGCCTCGGCCGTCTGCCATCCCCTGGGGGGCTTTACCCTGCTCTGCAATAGTGCTGGTCATCACCTCTGCACTGATGGCAATTGCCCCTACATTGATGGCTACCACCTCTGCACTGATGGCCACCATCTCTACACTGATGGTCATCACCTCTACACTGATGGCCACCATCTCTACACTGATGGTCATCACCTCTGCACTGATGGCCATCCTCTCTACACTGATGGTCATCACCTCTGCACTGATGGCCACCATCTCTACACTGATGGTCATCACCTCTGCACTGATGGCCACCATCTCTACACTGATGGCCACCATCTCTACACTGATGGCCATCCTCTCTACACTGATGGCCACCATCTCTACACTGATGGCCATCACCTCTACACTGATGGCCACCATCTCTACACTGATGCCTGTCACCTCTACACTGGTGGCCATCACCTCTATATTGCTGGTCATTGCCTCTACCCTGATGGCCACCACCTTTACACTGATGGCCATGGACTCTACACTGATGGCCACCACCTCTATACTAATGGCCACCACCTCTGCATTGATGGCCATCACCTCTCCACTGGTGGCCATCACCTCTACATTGCTGGTCATCGCCTCTACCCTGATGGCCACCACCATTACACTGGTGGCCAACACCTCTACATTGATGGCCACCATCTCTACATTGATGGTCATTGCCTCTACAGTGGTGGCCACCACCTTTACACTCATGGCCATGGACTCTACACTGATGGCCACCACCTCTATACTAATAGCCACCACCTCTGCATTGATGGTCATTGCCTCTCCACTGGTGGCCACCACCTCTCCACTGGTGGCCACCACCTCTACACTGGTGCCCATCACCTCTCCACTGGTGGCCACCACCACTACACTGATGGCCACTATCTCTACACTGGTGGCCACCATCTCTACACTGGTAACCATCCTCTCAACACTGGTGGCCACCATCTCTACACTGGTAACCATCCTCTCAACACTGGTGGCCACCACCTCTACATCGATGGCCAGCCCTTCCCCAGGGTTGGAGCCCCAGCCTGGCTGGAGCAGGGATCCCTTCCAGCTCGCTGCCGTTACTGCCTGGCGCTCTGTGCTTTCCTGCCCCTGCCCAACCATCCCCAGAAACGCCCCTTAAATCCACCGGGCTCGTTGGAACACCCCGAAGTGACAAATGCCAGAGCCCGGGAAGCTCATTCCTTGCCCGCCTATGGATTTATGGGGAGCCAGCTCCGATTCCATGGTGACAGTCGGCACTGAACACCCAGGGGAGACAGGAGAGAGAGGGGGAATTAATAAGAAGTGCTTTAATATAAAAATACCTCTGCTGGCAGGTTACGTCTGTGCTGGAGGAAAGACAGAGCCGAGGAGGGGCTGCTCGGATGCTCCCACACTCCCCACCAGTTTACTCATTTTTAGTATTTCACGGAAAAAAGGGAACCTTTGGGGAATATTAAGAAAGATAGAGCAACAGGAACCACTGAGCTGGGACTTATTTAATTTCATTGGAGCAGGACTAGTCGTGGCAGAGAGGGAAAAAAAGCAGTGCTGCACACGTCTGCCCCTTCCTGACTTATTTGGGAAGTTTTCAAGAAGCTCTTTCCATACATTAGCTTGTTTTTCTCTTTCGGATCTGTCTGGCAGTTGTGCTTTTGCATCTCGGCAGCTCCCGGCACGTTTCACAAAACGGGAAATCAAACGAGGCTGGAAGAGCAGCAAAAAAAAAGGGAGAGCTTTGGGGGAATTTTTATCCCCTAGGCTTTGTTTTCCTCTAAGTTGACAGGGAATCTCAGCCCCTGGAGGCACATCCTCCCTGCAGTGGCACCATCCACCTCCGGCTCCCCGAACCCTCTGCATCCAAACACCGCCCCAGGGACACCAGGATCGCCCCAGGGACACCGGGATCACCCCAGGGACACCAGGATCACCCCAGGGACACCGGGATCGCCCCAGGGACACCGGGATCACCCCAGGGACACCGGGATCGCCCCAGGGACACCGGGATCACCCCAGCGGGAGCTGCAATGAGTTCGTTGGGTCTCAGTCTAAGGACAAAGATGTCTCCAGGTTCCCCTGTCCCCTGAGGGATGCTCAGGACTGGTTTCACTGGGATTCACCACCGAAACCTCCAGGTGAAGTGAAGCAGGTCTCCTCTGAGCCACACATATCCAGCACCCCGAGGTTTAGCATGGGAATGTTGCAGCCCCAGGACAACAACTGTCCTCTCCTTTCCATCCCAAGCATGGACTTGCCTTTCCTCCCATTCCTGCTGCTTCAAACAAAGGCAACGTGTGCTTTCCTTCCTCCCCAGACCCTCAGAAGCACCATCCATTTTCACTGGACCATGACCAGGGCGGGAAAACTAGGATATCAGGGAAAATGACTTCACTGAAAGAGTTGTCCTGCCCAGGGCAGGGCTGGAGTCCCCATCCCTGGAGGATTTAAAACCCATGTGGATGTGGCCCTTGGGGACATGGGTTAGTGGTGGATTTGGCAGTGCTGGGGAATGGCTGGACTCGATGATCTGAAGGATCATTTTCCAAATGATTCTGTAATTCCCTGAAAGCAGCAGCAGCAGCTCAGTGCCCCAAAATTCTTGACCCAAACCTGCAGATGCTGATGCTGAGCACCAAGATCCACCAGAGCCTCTGGGGTGAAAACACTTGTCCCACCAAACTCCAGCTCTGAACTCAACCCTTACACAAGTCTCCCAAAGCAAACCCAACGGGAAAACAGGGAATTCACGACCTGCCACGAGCGACACTTTTGGCCACGGCAAAGCCCAGATCCCCCCACCCTGGAGCTCGGAGAGACCCGGCTCCTGCTCCTCACGGAGCAGCCTCTGCAGGGAGAAACCAGAGCAGGGAAACAGAAAAGCCCCGGAGAGACGATCCCTCATCCCGCTCCCGCTATCTCCCGATGGAAGCACCGGCTTTTGACGGATATTACTTAGGCAGCAGAATTTTCCTGCCAGCAGCTGGCACGGGAGATAACTGCAGCCGGCACAGCCGAGCCACGAGGGCTGCACGAGGAGGGGGAAGGGAGAGGAGGAGGAGGAGAAGGAGGAGGAGGAGGAGGAGGAGGGGGATCAGCCTCCCCGAAAAGTCGCTCCGACTCCATCATCGCTTCGGAAAAAAACAAGTTATTTAGGAAAAAGCCAACTGCAGGCATTTTTTATTTGAGGGAGAGAGCGGCAGAGGAGACGAGCTCTCCTCCAGCTGCAGGGGGAAGAGCTGGGGGACAGGTGAGTGCTGTGGCTTGGCTAAAGCCCTGCTGGCAAACAACTCAGCCAGAAATACTCGATGCTTCGGCCACTCGCTGCCTTTGGAAAGGATACCCTTGGAACGGGCTCCAAGAGGTGCACGGGGACGTGAAAGGCTCTTTGACCTCCTTGCCTTTGAAGGAGCCTTAAATATTCCCTGTGCCCTGATCCTCCTGCTATTTTGAACTATTTGAACTACAGGAAAGAAAGGAAATTTAAAAAAAAAACCCTTCTTTTGAAGAGGGGGATGAAGCAAATCTTTGGATTCGCTAGAACCCAACTCCACTTTGGAATAGTAATAACAATTATAATTATTATTAAAAAACTAATGATGCTTTCACAGGAATGATTTGATTCTTGGTTAGGCAGGATGCCAGCATGTAGTTCCTTCACAAGCAGCTCTTCCCGACCCCAAAGAGGATCCCTGGCATTGAGGGTGCTCAGAAAAATTAGGGATGGCCACAAAGAGGATCCCTGGCTTTGATGGTGCTCAGAAAAATTAAGGAAGGGCCCCAGAAAGAGGACTGAGGGTGCTCAGAAAAAAAGAAGGAATGGCCCAGAGAGGATCCCTGGCATTGAGGATGCTCAGAAAAAATAAGGCATGGATGTAGAGTGGATTGAGGGTGCTCAGAAAAAAATAAGGAGTGGCCTAGAGAGGATTCCTGGTATTGAGGATGCTCAGAAAAAATAAGGCATGGATGTAGAGAGAGGATTGAGGGTGCTCAGAAAAATAAGGAATGGCCCAAAAGAGGATCCCTGGCTTTGAGGATGCTCAGAAAAATTAAGGAAGAGGATTGAGGGTGCTCAGAAAAAACAAGGGATGATGCTCAGATGTCACTGAACAGCGAAGGGAAGAGCTGACATGAGTGGGAAGCCCTGGTGGGACGGTGTCTCAGCAGGGCACTTCATCCCAGGCGTTCCCTCAAACCCCGCTTAAATCCCTTCCCTGAGAAACTACAGCCAAAATAGAACTATGGTAGTTTGAAACCCTCTTAGAACACAGAGCAGACCCTTCCCCTGATCCCCCTCCACCAGAGGACACAGAGCAGACCCTTCCCCTGATCCCCCTCCACCAGAGGACACAGAGCAGACCCTTCCCCTGATCCCCCTCCACCAGAGGACACAGAGCAGACCCTTCCCCTGATCCCCCTCCACCAGAGCAGCACCAGAGGCGCCGCTGGCCGAGCAGCCGTGGGCAGGGATTTGGGGCTCTGATAGGGAAGGGGAGCTCGGCCAGCACCGACGCCATTCCAGCATCAAACACCCCAGCCCTGACCATCCTGACCGTGCCAGGACCGTGCCAGGAAGCTGAACATGAGCCAGAGTGTGCCCAGGTAGCCAAGAGGGCCAATGGATCGTGGCCTGGCTCAGGAAGAGTGTGGCATCAGGAGCAGGGCAGTGACTGTTGGCCTGGACTCAGTGCTGGTGAGGCCACCCCTGGAGTGCTGTGTCCAGCTCTGGGCCCTCAGCTCAGGAAGGACATGGAGGGGCTGGAGCAGGTCCAGAGAAGAGCAACGAGGCTGGGGAAGGGACTGGAGCACAAGTGCTGTGAGGAGAGGCTGAGGGAGCTGGGGGGGCTCAGCCTGGAGAGAGGAGGCTCAGGGGAGACCTCCTCACTCTCTGCAACTCCCTGACAGGAGGGGGGAGCCGGGTGGGGGTCGGGCTCTGCTCCCAGGAACCAGCAGTAGGACAAGAGGGCTGGGTCTTCAGCTGTGCCAGGGGAGGTTTAAGTTGAACATCAGGAAGAAACTTTTTCCAGAGAGAGTGCTCAGCCATTGGAATGGGTTGCCCAGGGAGGGGGTGGAGTCACCATCCCTGGAGGTGTTGAAGGTGAGACTGGATGTGGCATCAGTGCCATGGGCTGGGAACCACGGCAGTGTTGGATCAAGGGTTGGACTTGATCTCAGAAGTCTTTTCCAACCTGGTTGATTCTATGATTCCACAATTTTATGATTCCATGATTCTATGATTCCATGATTCCATGATTCTCTTCACTCAGGATATTCCAGTCTCCTCCCCAGCCCATCCCATCCCTCTCCACGAGCAGCCAAAAGCCACGCTGTCTGCAGGTGGAAGATAAACACTCACTTAATGTATATATTAATACACATATTGACTTTCCTGCTGTCGGTCGTTATCAAGATTTATCCAGCCTGATGGCCTCCTATTGATCGGGAGGGAGTGTATTCCCACGGGTCAATCAATTCTGATCCAGCCTCTGGCATGAAGTCGATACCTATTTATTCTATGATCTACGAGCTCCATTATTTAACTGCCAGCAAAGGGAACGCAGCAGAAAGTGAGAGAAGGGAAAAACAACTTGAGGAGAGCAGGATGATCCGGCTCCCAGAGCGGGTGCTGGGACATGGGCAGGGTTGGGGGAGGCAGGAATCCATGGCTTCTGCTCCCAAAATACACCCAGGAGTGGGGAGAGAGGGGTGGGATCTGACAGGCCCCTCAGAAATGTTCTGGGATCATGGAATGGTTTGAGTTGGAAGGGACCTTACAGATCATCTAGTTCCAAATCCCTTCCACTCTCCCAGGTCGCTCCAAGCCCCCTCCAACCTGGCCTTGGACACTTGCAGGGATCCAGGGGCAGCCACAGCTTCTCTGGGCAACCTGGGCCAGGGCCTCCCCACCCTCACAGCCAACAATTCCTTCCCAATATCCCATCTAACCCTCTGGCAGTGGGAAGCCATTCCCCCTAGTCCTGCCCATGAATGTTTCCAGCCTGGCACGGAGGAAAACAACGTGGCAACTCCGGGCCTCAGTTTCCCTCCCACTGCTCAGGATTTAGAGCTTCTACTTAACTTTCCAGGGCAGGAAAGGAGGCTGAGAGGATGCCCTTTAATGAGTTGCAGCAAGGAGAAAAATCCAGTTTCACCGAATCCCAGGATGGTTTGGGTTGGGAAGGACCTTAAAGACCCTCTTGTTCCGAGCCCCTGCCATGGGCAGGGATGCCCCTCTCTAGGTCAGGTTGCTCAGGGCTCCATCCAACCTGGCCTCCTTCTTCCTTCAATTTGTTGGCCACCAAATGGACAGCATGGATCCCTGGAGAGAACAAGGGGCTGGCTGCAAGCACCAGGCACTGGCTTGCACAGCTCTGGAGCATCCACAGGGAAAATCCAAGCCCTGCAATCTGTTCTGCCCTGAGTGTGATGATTTACACCTTCCCCTTTCCTCCCACCCTTCAATCCGTGGTGAATACCCCCCCCACCAGCCCCCAGCTCCTTCAGCATCAAGATTTACAAGCCCCAAATCCTTCCCAGGATTTGGAATCCTTCCCAGGACACTGTAAATGTCAGGAGGGTTGGCACTGGGCGAGGTTTGGAAGAGCCGAGGGTTTAAAGCTGAGCTTTATCCAGAGCTCTTCCACGCCCACAGGGAGCAGGGTCCAGGGATGGGAGAGCATCCCTTCTGAGGAGCTGGGCTTGTTCCTCCAGGCAGCAGAGCCAAGCATCAGACACTGCCAAAATCCAGCATGGAAATAAATGATAAAATCAAAACAACCCCCAATATTTAGCCCACGTGGTACAAGAAAGTTATCCAGGAAAATGCAGCTGTAACATCTCAGATATTCTTCCCATCCCTCACTCTCACACCTTCCCTGTTAATTAGCACCAGGTAATTTGTTTCCCTGTTATTAAAGCCAGTTTGCCACAGAGAAAAAAAAACAAAAACAAAACAACAAACTCTCGTTTCATCTTTAGTGTCTCACATTAGGAGAGGGACTGGGTTTCTGTTCCCCCACTGCCAACCAGCTCCAGGGAAGGGCTTGGGAGATGCTCCCTCTCCGGCAGAAACACTCCAAGTTCCTCTGCTGAGAGGCACCTTCAACAAATTAATTCTCTTTATACAGTTCTGCCAAGGTCAAGCTTAATTCCTAATGTTCTTCCCTGTTCCCCTTGGTCTTCCTGGCACGTCACAGCAGGGACATAAATCACGGCCCTGGTGGCATCGCCAGCGGCCATCGAGGGGGCTCCTGTGAAGCTGAGGTCGCTCTGGCATCACACCACGACAAGAGAGGGGCCAAAACTCAGCTGGAAACGTCCGAGGGAGCAAATCCCAGGCTCTTTGTGCAGACTCCAAGTGCCACATTTGGGCTTTTAACCAAAAACTGAGTAATCTGAGCAAAGCTGCACCGGTGTCCCCCACCCCACAAGGCAGAGGGAGCTCCAAGTGCAGGCAAACTCCAGCCCCAACCTCCTCTCCTGCCCTTCAGAGCAGAAAACCTCGCTCCCACCTTCCAAACAACATTCCCAACCCACAGGAGCCACCGGTGAGCCCGCATCCAGCGTGTTGATCCCCCCTCTTCCATCCCAGACTCGATGAGAACTTGGAGCCTTGGATCAATAAGCATTAAAATCCCCACCCCCCCTTTTTTTTTTTTTCCTGGAAGGAACCTCCAGAACCCTAAACCATGGTGATTTCTGCAATCCACCACCTTTGTGGGGAACAGAAAAGGGGTTGACTTTGTCCTTTGAAGGACCCCTGGGTGGCTGAGGCTTTACCTCTAATCCCAGGCCGGGGCCAGGAGACTCAAAGAACTGACAGGAGCTTAGCCAGGCCTGGCTTTGTCTCATTGAACACCAACAAGCCCAGGTTGTTATTTCCCTGGGAGCAGCAAACAGGGTGTTTTTTCAGTGCTTTCACTTCCACCGAGCCGAGGACTTTGATGCTGTTCCGCTCCGCCCGCTCGGCAGCGCTCAAAGCACCGAGGCTCCCACTCCTCTTGCTCAGGACTAATTAAGATGAATGTTAACTGTCCCCACTGCTCATTACCCCAGAGAAGATCTATTAGTGGCTCTGATGGAAGTGTTCCTGGGAGTCACCACCTCCCAGGGCTGAAAAATGCTGGATTTCTGCCTTTGCCGGTCGCGTTCAGACACAACTCAGGAACCACAGACCGGTTTGGGTTGGAAGGGATTTTGAAGGTTGGAAGGGACCTCATCTCATCCCACCCCCTGCCATGGGAAGGGACACCTTCAGGTTGCTCCAAGCCCCGTCCAACCTGGCCAAGGACACTTCCAGGGATCCAGGGGCAGCCACAGCTTCCCTGGGTAACCTGTGCCAGGGCCTCCCCACCCTCCCAGCCAGGAATTCCTTCCCAATATCCCATCTAACCCTCTGGCAGTGGGAAGAGAAAAGGGAAAAACAACTTGAGGAGAGCAGGATTATCCAGCTCCCAGAGCGGGTGCTGGGACATGGGCAGGGTTGGGGGAGGCAGGAATCCATGGCTTCTGCTCCCAAAATACACCCAGGAGTGGGGAGAGAGGGGTGGGATCTGACAGGCACCTCAGAAATGCTCTGGGATCATGGAATGGTTTGGGTTGGAAGGGACCTTACAGATCATTGAGTTCCAAATCCCTTCCACTCTCCCAGGTTGCTCCAAGCCCCGTCCAACCTGGCCTTGGACACTTCCAGGGATCCAGGGGCAGCCACAGCTTCTCTGGGCAACCTGGGCCAGGGCCTCCCCACCCTCACAGGGAACAATTCCTTCCCAATATCCCATCCCAATATTCCCTCTGGCAGTGGGAAGCCATTCCCTGTGTCCCTTGTCCCCAGTCCCTCTCCAGCTCTCCTGGAGCCGCAAGAGAGCCCCAGGCCCTGCAAGGGGCTCTCAGCTCTCCCTGGAGCCTTCCCTTCTCCACCACACCCTCAGCAATCCACTACCTCAGTTTCCCCTGCCAGCTTTTCCCCGTGGGTTGGCAGTTCTGGAGGGGGAGATTTCTTTCTGCTAATCAGACAACCCTTGAATATCACCAGCAATCAGGAAGGAAAACGTAGGGATGGGAAAAAGTAAAAATAAACCCGTCTATAAATAACCCCCTTCCGGCAGCGCCGGGTGGCTCGACGTGGTGAAGCCCCTTCCAGGGACAGGCAGCTGCTCCCAGGGTGCCGGCAGGAAAGCAGAGATTTCTTTAACAGCTCCAAGAAATTGGATTTGGTGGAAAAAACCGGCCTCCAGCGACCACCTCTGGGCACCCAGAAGAAAAAAGGGGCTGCACAGCCCCAGTCCTGCCCCGGGGAGGAGCACAGGGAGGAGTGGGTGAGGAATTCCAGACATCCTGGCTTTGTGTTGGGAATGGTTTTCCCCCACTCCAAGCAAAGCCTTGTTTAAAGTTATCCCAATAAACCCACAGGGAGAACTTGAGTCCCTTTGGAAAATTCCTGTTTGAAGAGCGACGCTCTGCACTGCTCGGGGTCATCGGTCTCCCTCCTCTCCCAGTGCCACAGCCTGGACCATTCCCAACATCCTGAATCATTCCCAGTATCCTTGACCATTCCCAATATCCTCGACCATTCCCAGTATCCTTGACCATTCCCAATATCCTCGACCATTCCCAATCCATCTCCTGCTACGTTATCCTCTCCCCAGACTCATTCCCTACGACACCCAGGCACAGCTCCCACCTGTGCCATGGCAGAAGAGTCCCCAGGGCTGTCCTATCCCTTAGGAAACACCTGAAACCTTCATGGGATAGAGAATTCCATGTGGTGAGAAGAGTTTTCCCCACAGGAGATGATCAGAGATGTCCCAGGAAGCCCCCAAAAATGTTCAACCAAGGACAGACCAGACAAGGACTGTGGGCATGAGGGCAAGGAGCATCCTTAGGTATAAGGATTGGGTTGGACCTGAGAAGTTTTCCACAGTGAGGGTGGAGAGGCCCTGGCACAGGTTGCCCAGAGAAGCTGTGGCTGCCCCTGGATCCCTGAAGTGTCCAAGGTCAGGTTGGATAAACTTGGAGCAACCTGGGCTAGTGGGAGGTGTCCCTGCCCGTGGCAGGGGGTGGGACTGGAATATGCTTTAAGCTCCCTTCCCACCCAAACTATTCCATAATCCTATGATCCCTGAGCTGTCACCCTGGAAAATGGGAAGGATGAGACTGAGAGCTCCAAGGTGCCTCCTGGGGAAGCACCAGCCCCATGGAAAGCTTCAAAGCGGGAAAATTGCATCTGGAAATCAGCCCTGGGCTAAGGAATACACACTGATGCAGTCCTGGGCTTCCCAAAATTCTCTGAGACTGAGCTGAGTCCCCTTCCAGCATCTCCATGGGTTTTCCTGCATCCTCAGTGCCAACCAGCCCTGGTCATGAGCTGATTGTGCCCCAGGAATCCCAGCGGGGCAAAACCAAACAGTTCCAGTTGCAATTGCAGAATTATCACAGTCCCAGAATCCCAGAAGGGTTTGGGTGGGAAGGGACCTTAAACCCCATCCAGTTCCACCCCTGCCATGGGCAGGGACACCTCCCACTAGCCCAGGTTGCTCCAAGCCCCGTCCAACCTGGCCTTGGACACTTCCAGGGATCCAGGGGCAGCCACAGCTTCTCTGGGCAACCTGTGCCAGGGCCTCCCCACCCTCACAGGGAAGGATTCCTTCCCAATATCCCATCTAAATCTCCTCTCCTTCACCTTAAAGCTGATGTTGCTTCAGCTTTTGAAGAATGTGGATAAAAATGGGTTGTTGGCTGTAGGCAAAGAGCAAAGTGATGCCCGGAGACGCTCCGAGCTCGGGTTATATTTGGGGCAATTCAATCAAGCTGTACTTTGACCTTAAAAAAAAAAAGGGACCAAGTGCAGCTGGGAAGAGAAACAAGGCAAGCAGCACTTCCCAGCCCTCATATTAAGGCATCAGGCTGCTGCAGAGCACGGATTTATTTTGTCAAACTGTCACAAGTGGCACCTTTATGGTTTTTTTATAAAGAGGCATTAGGATAGAAGACACCGCGTGGCTCAAAAAGAGAAAAAAATAACTAAATGAATATATTGGGTTTGGTATTGAATATATTGGGTTTGATATTGAATAGCACTGAAAAGCTGAGCAAACAGGGGCTGCAAAGGGATCGGGGAGCGGGCTGGAGACGCCGCGTTTTCCTCTGGGAACAGGGTGTAACACATGGATGGGGGCTCTGACTCATCCATCAATACATGTGTTTGCACACTTTTCCCAGAGCTTTTTGGCCCGAAGCTGGTTAATAGATGGAGATCTGAAACGCTGCTGAATTTTCCCAGATGGCTAATTTTTGGTCTGGAATAAAAGGCATAATTTTCCCAGTCTCCAGCTGGGGGGGGAGAGAGCCAGCCCAGCTCTGGAGTCACCCTGTCTCCTGAGGATGTAATTCCCGAGGCAAACACAGCCCATGAACCCACCAGGGCAGGGAGTGGCAGGAGGGGCCACGAATTTGGGTTGGAATCCTTTGCTGTTGCCCGAGGAGCAGAGCAAAGCCCCCCCTCGCCCCGACCCCCGCAGAGCTGGGCTCGGGGTGGGCTGGGAGGTGCCACTTCCAAGGGAATGTTAGGAAAGGATGATGCAATATTTCATCACTGATGGTTGTTGGAAGCGTTGCCATCTCACTGCTCCTGGAAATGCTGTCGGGAGGAAAATTCAACCTCACCTTGGGGAAACTTCCCCGAGAGAGAGTCACCCGTGGTGGGACGTGAAGCGGCACCGGGGTGGAAAACGTGGTGTGGGGGTGAAGGAAATAAGGGAATTCTCAGGGATAAATGTATTTCACATGACAGCAGCTGCTCCAGGAGCTGCTGCAGCCTCTCTGCCTCAAGGCCAGCTGGGATTTTGTGGTTGCCCATCCATGGAAGGAGCACAGCAGGAGGCTCCACACTGCATTTCCCACCAGGCACGTGGGTGATGGCAGGTACGTGGGAATTCTTGGAGACTAAGGGAGCTCTGGAGGTGTTCCATGGTTTGGGAGACCCTCAAATCCCAGCTTGCTCCCCGGCAAGATGCAAGAAGCCTTCCAGTCTTCCAGTGCCTGAAGTGGCTCCAAGAGAGCTGGAGAGGGACTTGGGACAAGGGATGGAGGGACAGGACACAAGGAATGGCTTCCCACTGCCAGAGGGCAGGGTTGGATGGGAGATTGGGAAGAAATCCTTCCCTGTGAGGGTGGGGAGGCCTTGGCACAGGTTGCCCAGAGAAGCTGTGGCTGCCCCTGGATCCCTGGAAGTGTCCAAGGCCAGGTTGGATAAACTTGGAGCAACCTGGGCTAGTGGAAGATGCCCCATGGCAGGGGTTGGCACGAGCTGAGCTTTAAGAACCCTCCCAACCCAAACCTTTCCAGGATTCTACGATTATTCCTGTCCCTGGATAAAACAAACCATTCCTGTCTCGAGCTGCACTGGCACAAGAGTGAGCCCGGACAAGAACGTGCCCGGACACACTTTGGTGGGTTTGCTCTCTGCTCCACAGCACGGGGAGAACACCCCTCTGTGGGGACAGGTCCCTCCACACAACACCAACGCTCGAACCACAGGAAGTTTGAGCAACACCAAAGTTTGACCAACACCAAAGTTTGACCAACACCAAAGTTTGACCGCTCTGGGAATCCAACCCGCTCCCAGCTGGGCACCAAGGCTCGTTACCTGGTGATGATGGCGAGGTGGGGGGGGCTCATGCAGGCTCCCATGAAGAGCACCACGTTCTCGTGCCGCGTCTGCCGGTAGGCCATCACCTCCCTCTTGAAGGCCTTCAGCTGGTCCTCGTTGTCCCTCTCGATGTCGATGAGCCGGATGGCCACCTCGCCGTGCCAGCGCCCGTGGAAGACCTGCCCGAAGCGGCCCTTCCCGATGAGCTCCCCGATCTCCAGCTGCTCGAAGGGGATGTCCCACTCCTGCAGGAAGATGCTGGTCTGGCTGGCCTTGCGCGGGAAGTTGCGGGCGGAGAGGAGCGACAGGTTCATCTCCTCGAAGTCGTCCTCGGATTCCTGCGCCTCCTCGGGGCCTTCCTCGTTCTGGAAGGGGGGGTGGGAAAGGGTGGTGAGTGTGGGGAAACTGTGGATGAGGAATAACACCCAGCTCAAACCCCACTGACCCCCCTACAGCTCGCTCAGCCCCAGAGGAGCCAGGCTCCCTTTGCTTCCAAAGCCAGCTGCGTTCTATGTAAAGTCGGCAGAATCCCAGATTTTCAGGGAATCACACAATCCTTCAGGTTGGAAAAGCCCTCTGAGACCATCAAGTCCAACCATTCACCCAGCAGTGCCAAGGCCACCACTAAGCCGTGTCCCCAAGGTCTGTTAAACCCCCCAGGGGTGGTGACTCCACCACGTCCCTGTGGTTTGCAGGAAGGCATTTATTTACCCCCGGGTTAAACATGAGGTTGTGCCACATCAGAGCATTGAATTAATTCCTCTGGAAGCTGAGTTTCCTCCCACCCTGGCCCAGCTGTGCCACTGCTCCCACCCCAGAATGGCTCTGACTTTTCCCTTCATGTTTATACTTTCTGCAGGATTTCCAACAGCCTTTAAAAGCTCCATCCTCACCCTCGCCCTCCCTCCCTCCCCTCCACCACGTTTTTAATGCGTCTTAAAAAGCCCCCAGTGAATGATAAACTTTGGAGGCGCCCACGGAGCCCGTGAGGGTCCCTCTGCATGAGGTGGGGACACGGATGCCTGGCCTTTAATTCAATTATCAGCAATTTCCCTGCACAGCTGCTCGACTTCTCCCCTCCCTGCAAAATGTGCCCCAAGATGGAGATCAAATAAAGCTCCATTAAGCACAGGAGCGAGCGTCTCACCTCCGAGGTGGGCTCCACTTCAATTTGAAGCAATGGGTTTCCTTCCAGGCTGTTGAAAGAATTACTGAGGTAAAAAAAACAGGTAAAAACCACGGGGAGGTTGGGAAGGTGTGTGGGCGTGGAGGCCTGATCCCTGCACCAGGATTCCAGGGAGCAGAGAGGAGAAGAGTCAGGTTCACTGCTGATTTGGGACAGCAGCCCCTTCCCACCCTCCATCCCTGGGTGCTCCCGTGGGAGAGGGGGAGGGAGCAGGGATGATTAAAACGATCCATTCAGGTGGGATGTGTGACATTCCAGGGTGGGTTTGGTGATGGGGGAGCACACACAGGTCTCCATCCCACCTCCCAAGGAAAGAAGGCTCCATGTCCCTGTGCCCTGGGAGGTGTCACCCCTGGCCAGCCCCGGGGACAGATTGACACCCTGGTGGCATTTTTAGGGGTTTCCAAGGTCAGAATTCCAAAAGCAACACTGATTTGCGGCCAGGAGAGAAGAAAACAAGTTTTTTCAATTATTTTGGAGAAGTGGAAGTTTCAAAGACCCTCCCTGCAGTAAAAGCACCCAAATTTGATGAGTTTTCCAGCTCCCTGGGCCAGGAGCTGCTTTTTGCCTTCTCTGTTTACTCAGCACCTCCCACCACCAGGGTCTTGCAGCATCCAACAGTTAACAGGGAATTAGGGATGTTCTGAGTTCGGGAATTGGCTGGAGCAGCTCAGGTGCTTTCAAGCATCATATAAATATATTAATAATTATTATTATTATCCATAACATAAATAACAACGTCCTTTCCCAGAGACAGCAGAGCACAACACTCCCCAAGCCACTCAGGCACAGTGGTCCTGTGAGTCCTATCCCATTCCATGGCCTCTAAAGAGCCAGAAATCCCAGGGGAATCCAGCTGCCTGTACAAAAGGAGCCAATCCTGATTTTTGGAGCAGCAGGAAAAGCCCAGGGCGGCTGCAGAGCATCAGGATGGACAGGTGGTTTGCAGGAGCAGCAGCTCCTCCTGCCTGATCCCCATCCAGGGCACGAATTCCTGTCTCCTGAGTAACCCGAGTATCCGGAGCAGAGGCTGCTCTGTAACCCAGCCAAGTCCGAGGGAACCCCAGTGACTGCCATGGATTGTTTGCAGTGGGAGAAGGGAGAGGGGAATCAGAGATTTCACATATTAAAAGTTATTTCCACCCCAAAATCCTGCCAGCCCTACACTTGCCACCCTGCTTTAGGCAAAAAAAAACTTCAGGGCTTCGACTTCACCACTCTTCCAATAATTTCCCGAGGGACAGTGGCTCCATCCCTGTCCCTCCCATCCCCTCTCCCGAGGGGAGATCCCCCTGGAGTCAGATCTTGTCTGTTAAACTCTTGCCTTGTCAAATCCTCCCAAAATGGCATTTAGCAAAAGGCTCAGCAGGTGACCCTGCAGTGGAAGGACATCAGGGAATGCTGGATTGGGACTCAACCTGCTGGGAAGAGACAGTCCTAAGGTTGATCAGACACTGCATTTCACAGTTGATTTAAGTGCAAAACTTATGGGACTCGAAAATATTGGAGGTGGGGCTGCAAGAACCACCTTTACTAAAACTGTCTCAAAGACCCTGGTTATCTGCTCATAATTTTATTATCATTTAATTAATCGCTTGGGCTTCGGCTTCGTGGGTTGAAAGCCATTTTTTTTCTAGTTTCTGTGGGTTATAAATGAACCTTCTCTCAACTCTTCTCCTTACCAAGACACGACCCAGAGCCGTGAGCTGGGTCAGGGCAGCAGCAACACCCACCCCAAAGGCCTCCCTGAGCCCCAGCGAAGCCAGGGGGGCACCCCGGGGTGCCCGGAGGACGTGGGGTTGTGATGGTTTGATATAGGCCTTCCTTGGTGTGGTAGTTTAGTCTAGGGTTTCCTTGGTGACCAGTTTGTAACCAGGGAAGTGACCATGTTCCCGATATTCCCTATGATTTTTACCTAAGCCAGGGTATAAAGAAGAAGGGAAGTCTTCGCTCTCTTCCCTTCCGGTGGTTCTGAAGGTGCAGGTTCCCTGTTGTCAGTTCTCATTGTATGGGGGAGTGAGGCCTAGTGAGGCCTAGTGAGGCCTGGTGAGGTCTAGTGAGGCCTAGTGAGGCCTAGTGAGGCCTAGTGAGGCCTTGTAGACCTTGGGAGGTAGAGGGTGCCGGCGGTCGTTCAGCGTGATTCTGCTGTCCCAAGGAAAGTAGTAAGATATATTTTTGCTAATTCTTTATTTTGCTAATTCCTCAGTTGTTGATTGTGCACATCTGTTTTGGTTTTTTGTCCCATTTTGCCCCTTTTTTCCTTTTTCCCTTCCCCTTCCCCATTTCTGTGGGGGTTTCTGTGGTTATATGCACATAGTATTTTAATTGTATATATCTGTAATATATGTAAAATATTTTTTTTTTAATATAGCTTTTGCTATTCCTTTTTTTTTTCCTTTGGAGGGTTTTTTTCGCTGTGGTCTGTTGGGGTTTGGCGAGAGGCCAACTACAACCGACTACACTTGGTAACCAGGTCGAAACAAGGGAAGTGGCCATGTCCCGGTGTTCCATCCTATTTTTTACATAAGTGAGAGTATAAATAAGGAGGAGAGAGGAGGGTCTTCCCTTTTCTCTTCCATTTGACTTGCAGACAGCAGGTCCCTGTGGCCAGTCTTGCTCGTGTGGGGGTGAGGCCTAGTCAGGCCTGCGAGGCCTGGTCAGGCCTGTGAGACCTGTTGTTTTGCCAACTCAAGAGCAGTTCTTCTTTCTTAAGGAAAGTATTAAGATTCTTTTGTTTGTTAGCTCTCCATTAGCTGTGTACATCTGCATATATCTGCTTTTCTGTTTTAGTTTTGGGGTGTTGGGGTTCTCTTTTCTTAGGTGTATATAGTTCTGTAATTGCATGTATGTGTAAACATATATATGTATTGCTTTAGTTCGGTTTATTTCGGGTCCTTTGGGGTTTTTTTTTTCCCTTTTTCCCTTTCCTTTAATAAGAGGGGGGGAACACTTGGTGTGGTTCGGGGGCTTGGCAGGGAGTCAAATCCAAACAGCGACAGGGGTGCAGGAGGAGGCAGCGCTTGGGAACGGGAAGGAGAAGCCACTCACATGGTGTTGGAGGTGACGGGGTGGAGGACGACCTGCGGGGCTCGGGTTGGAGTCTCAGGCACCACATCTGGAGAGAGGAGAGCGGAGTGAGAGAGGTCTGGGGGCACCCAGGGCGACTAAACCCTGCTTAAAACCTCCCTTCGCCCCCAGGTCAGCTTTAGTGACACCCCGACCCGGGGCTGGGGGTCACTCAGGGCCACCCAACCCCGCAGCACCTTCCCACTGCACGGCCCTGCATCCATATACTGCTGTTGGGGGGGCAAATCCCAGCCCAGCACAACCTCCCTGGCACAAATCCAGGGATTTAGGAGGGCCAGCCACACACCTGCCCCTCCAGGGGAGATCCCAGCACCCCACGTTATCCAGGGAACCTCACCTGGGAAAATGAACTGCTGCTTGTACTTGTAGTAATGGGAAGCTGGAAAAGAGAGAAGGGAGGGTTAAACATCCATCTCTAGAGCTGGAGAGGCTCCAAACTACTCCCAGTCCTGCTCCATGAAGCCTCAACCCCAGGGGGAGGTTGTGTGACCCCCACCTGTGTGATCCAACCTCTCCCAACCTCACCTCTCCAGAGGAAGCCACCCCTGCTGGGTGCCCAGGCCAAAAATTAAGACCTCTGGCTGGATTATAATTTGATTTTCACCCCCATCAGCTGCTCTTCTACACCCTCTGGAGAGTGTTCATGTCATCTGTGAAGTCACTGGTGGGATTTGGACACCTGGTTGCCAGGAAAAGGCCATGGGGTTTGAGTGCTGGCCCTCTGTCAGTCTTTGGGGGTCGTTTGGCATCATGGAGACACCAAGAGATGGATTTTGCCGCCCATTTTGGCCCAATTCAGCCCTTTTTTTCCATCTTTGGAGTTGTGTCCTTCCTGGGCTCCCTGTCAAGCTCCTGGTGCACTGAAAGGAGCTGTGGGGGCTGCTGCCCAAACCAGTGTTGCAGAAGGGCTCTGGGTGGTGGGACCCTCCACTGGCTCCCCATCTCCAGTGGGCAAAATCCAAGGGCTGGTTCAGCTCCTGTGTGCAGGGGCACGAAGCAAGTCAGAGCTGCCGAGGCCTCCAGAGGTTGGCACCGGCTCAAAAACCACTTTTTCCTTAAGCTCCAAGACCCCAAGGACCAACCCTCACCTTCCCCTCTCCAGCTCTGAGACCCTGGAGCCCGACCTCAGCTCTGCAGCAGGACCTGAGCCGAGATCAAAGGAGCCTCGGAGGTAATTCCAGCAGGAAAAGGTCCCCGTGTCGCCATTTCCGAGCTCAAATCCTAATCCCCGGGATGACCATCTTGATGGGATGAACCACAGAGAACTTCATGAAAGCACAGCGAGTCCTGCTTTGCGTCGGTCCAGCTCCCATTTGGAGCAGGGAATGAAAGCAGGGAATGAAAGCAGGGAATGAAAGCAGGGAACAAGCACCCCCAGAGCTGCCAGGGTCTGATCCTGCCCCGCTCCATCCCTGCTGGCCAGGAAAACCTGCCAGGTCCCCATAAGGTGCCCATTTTGGGGGTTAATTCTGTTGTTTCTGCTTTAAACAACATGAAATAATGTCTCAAAAAGACCCTCGGGGAGGTCTCTGCTCCAGAAGTGACACATGATGGCGTCACCAAATTCAGGCCCCTCTTCCCTGCCCAGGGAGGTTCCAGGGCTGGCCCAGCAGGTGGATTGGGGATGTTGATCGCTCTGATCCCCATTATCCCACTATGGAGACCTCAGGATGCTTCAGCTCCGGCTGGACCACCACACACTGGGGTTGTACCAGGATGGAAACCCACTCAGGAGTTCACTGGCACTGTGGATTGTCCTCCCAGAACGTGGACACTCCAGAGCTTTGCTGGCAAATCCCGGCCTCAAGGGTTGGGGTGTTCAGAGCTTCCTCCCAGCTCCTCCCCTGTCCTCCTCAGGCCCCTCCAGCCCCCCACTCGAGTCCTGGGCACTCCAGTGAGGGAGCCTCGGGCGTGGCTGCAGCCTCTCCGGGCACACCAGGACCTGCTGCTTGCTCGTTGGGGTTTTTCCAGGCTTTGGGAAAGGTTTGTTTTGTTGTGGGATGAATCCTGCCAGTCAACTTCCTCCTCCTCTTCTCCCTCCTCCTCATCTCGAGCTCAGGGCTTGTCAGGAGGGAAGGGTGGCATCACCAGGGTGCAGCAGGACCAGCAGAGCAGGAAGATGCCACCTGGTTCCTCTGGGGAATTCTCCTGATCCCTCTTCCTGCTGGACCAGTTCATTAACTGTTGGTTTGGGGGTGCAGGAGGGACCCCAAACTTCTGCTCCAGCAAAGAGGCCTGAGGTCACGGAGCACAGAGGGGCCACCAGCCCCAGGGCAGCTGTGGGTGCTTCAGCACCTCAGGGATGGGTCAGGGCCAGGGCTCCCCCTCCTCTCCACTCTCCAGGACTTTTTTGGGAGCGGCTGGAGAGGCAGGTGGGTGGCTGAGGACAGCTGAGCCCCTCCACACCGCCAGGAGTGATGCTGAGCCGTTCCCCTCCAGGAAGGGACCTTCCCTGGAGCAGCAGCACTGCCCCGAGGCCATCCCAAAGGTGGACAGGCTTTGAGACTCCCTCGGCCCAGGAGGAGTTATTTTTTTTTGGTCATTTAATGTTGTAACTCCCGTGTCCTGCAGCCACCAGGACCCAACTGCCCCTCCCACCACCCCTGAAGAGCCTGATCCTTGGCTATCCCTTCTCCAGGAGCAGATGGGTCCCAGGTACCCAGACAAGCCTCGATGGGACAAGGATGTCAGACGCCCCCAGCATCACCTCCTTTCCACTATCACCCCACATGTGCTGCCAACAAGCTTTTTGAGGGCCCATCACCCCAAAGACACAGAGAAGTCAACCCAAGGAGCCCCTGGAGAAGGGGGAAGACCTTGATTTCCACTCGCAGTTGAGTCAACGAGCCCTGGAGAACCCAAGCCTGGGAAGGATTTCGTAGCCTCAAGAGCAGCAGGTTGTGCTGGCTCCATCCTTGGGAGGTTTCCAAGACCCAACTGAACCAAACCTTGGGCTCTCACCCTTCTTCCAGCCAGAGCTTTGATGGAGACTCCTCACCTGACTTCCCCTAAACTCATCCTTGCTGCTCATTGCCGCTTCTGACATATCCTGACATAGGCCCAGAGGGAGCAGCTCCTCACCCCAAGGACCCCCTGGGGGCACGAGCCCCTCTGCCCAGAGGGACGTGGAGGTACCTGGCAGGTTGAACTGCTTCTGCTGGCGCGGGCACTGCGGGGAGGGGTGCAGGGGGGACGGGGGTGTCGCGCTGGGCGGCAGCGGCGGCGCCGGCGAGGAGGGCGTGGAGGACGTGGTGGAGGAGGGGTTGCTGCTGGAATCCGGCTGGTAGGGCACCGGGATGTGGTCCTGGGGACACAGGGTGGGAGAGAAGAGAGAAGGGCCGGTGAGAGCGGTTGGTGACACCCCAAAGGTGCTCCAGGGCAGAGGACCCCGGGGACAAGGGACAGCTACGTGGGTCATACAGCCATGGAATGTCCTGAGCTGGAAGGGACACCCAAGGAGCATCCAGTCCATAGACACTCCAACAATCCCACCCTGCCCCTCAGAGTGTTGTCCAAACCCTCCTGGAGCTCCGGCAGCCTTGGGGCTGTGCCCACTGCCCTGAGGAGCCTGGTCAGTGCCCAATCACCCTCTGGGGGAAGAACCTTGACCAGCTTTGCCAGGGACCATCAAATTCCAGCCTTGTTTTATTTGTAACAATAAATTCCTCATTTACTCAAGTCTCTGGTGGTAGCAGAGGCCTCAAAACACCCCAAATTCAGCTCAGACCTGGAGACTGAGAGGCCACAACGGAGCAGGACCAGGACAGGAGGACCCAGCTGGTTTAAAAGTGCTGATTCCATTTTATTTTTAGAAGAAAGAACCCCGTGGGATGCATCCCACAACGGGAACCCCAAGGGGCGAGGGGTTTGCCGTTCAACTCGTCCTCCCTCACCACCAAGCTCACCCTCACCCTGCTCCTTGAATTAGCACCAATCCATGGCATTATTGGATTAATTGGAGCCTCCAAGCAGGTTTACAGGCAGCTCCTTCCCAGGTGCTGACATCTATAGTGGTGGGTGTGCCTGGAGACACACGGGGACATCTGCAAGGTTTGATCCTGGCAGACCCTGAGGGCTGGGAGAGTCCCCCTCTGGATCCATGTCCGTGTGACAAGAAGGACACTGAGGGGCTGGAGCGTGTGCAGGGAAGGGAACGGAGCTGGGAAGGGGCTGGAGCAGCAGGAGGGGCTGAGGGAGCTGGGGGGGCTCAGCCTGGAGAAAAGGAGGCTCAGGGGGGACCTTCTGGCTCTGCAACCCCCTGACAGGAGGGGGGAGCCGGGGAGGTCGGGCTCTGCTCCCAGGGAACAAGGGCCAGGAGGAGAGGGAACGGCCTCCAGCTGTGCCAGGGGAGGGTCAGGTTGAATATTTGGGAAAATTCCTTCCTGGAAAGGGCTGTCCATCCCTGGCACAGCTGCCCAGGGCAGGGGTGGAGTCCCCCTCCCTGGAGTGGTTTAAAATCATGTGGATGTGGCACTTGGGGACATGGGTCAGTGGTGGCCTTGGCAGTGCTGGGGATGGTTGGACTCGATGATCTTGGAGGCCTTTTCCAACCAGAACAATTCCATGATTCCGTGAAGAGCCGCCGATATTCGGGTGCGACAGGTCCGGCCCCCTCTGGCAGGGGGTGGGCACGGAAGGGTGGGCACGGAAGGGTGGGCACGGGGGGTGGGCACAGGGGGTGCTCAGGGCTGGGGGAGCAGCTCACCTTGTTGAGTTTGTTGGTTTTGGGCAGGGTCTGGCTGACGTGCAGGTCCGAGTACCGGGGCGGCTTCCGCAGGGGGTTGTTGATGTCGCAGGGCACCGACTCTGTCCGGACTAACCTCGCTGGATTGGGAAGGGACAGAGGGACAAAGGGGAGGGAGAGGAGGGGGAGAGAGAGGGAGAGACATCAAAGGTCTGCAGGAGCCCTCGGGGTCACCCTGTGCTTGCAAACCACTCTGGAATCGCTCTCCCAAGCGATTCCTTCCCCCTGGCACCTCCAGCTCGGATCCTGCCCTGGGATGGCAGCTGGGCTTTGGGATCCCCTGCTCCCAGGCTACAGCCAACCCCTCTGGGATGTGGGGGGCTTAAAGCCCCTCGTGGTGGGCTGTGAACTGCCCACTTCTCCCCCCACCGAGGGGCTGCAGTTTGGGGGGGCTCAGCAGCTGCCACAGCCACCCCCAGAGCCGGGGATCAGCCAGCACTGGGAGGAGGCACAATCCCCTTCCTCCCCACAGCTTTTGTGGGATGAGGGGAAAGAGCTGGCTCTCAGCAGGGAGACTTCTTTTCAGGGGGGAAAGCCGGCCTGCAGGCTGGGGGGCTCAGGAACGGCTGGTGTGCAAGACAACGTGTTTAAGAGCTGGGTTTGGGGGGTTTTGTTTTGGGGGGGCAGAGCTATTTCACTGGTGCTGAGGCCACCCCAAAGCCCCGCTGCTCCTTGTGCCCACGCTCAAAGACACCGTGGGCAGCTCCAGCTCTCGCAACCTCACGTCCCACAGCCATAAACTCCCGTGTCTGCCCATCCCAGGAGCCCTGGAACAGTGGGATCTTGCCTTCCCTGCCTCCTGGTCAGGGTTTGCAGCAGCTCTCAGCGTGACAAGGGGGGGTCTTCAACCCCTTCCACCCAAATTTGCTGCAGGGAAGGGCCTGGGGAGGGGGAGAGGGGTGAAGTGGAAGCTGTAAAATTGCCCCCTCCGAGGCACAACGTCCCCACTCGTGAGGTGCCACCAACACGATCCACTCCCCCGCCAGCAAACCAACAACATTTGTGGTGATATTTAAACACAAAGCCACAGCTTTAAGAGCTCAAAATTCGAGGCAGCAACAACTGGCAGGTGGTCACAGTCCTCTGGCCGTCAAGGGGCAGCCAAAATCTGGAAGAGAAGGGGTGGGGAAGCGGCGGCCCCATCGGTCGTTCCTGCTGCAAAGTTCTCCCTCCTCTGCGGGTTTTAGGACGGATTTTAGAGCGGGATAAGGCAGCTCCGAAAGCACCACGAGCATCCACGTGGCCACATCCCCGTCGTGGGGGGACCCCCATGCACCGCTTTCGGGGTCCCACCGTCCGCCCTGAGCAAAAAAAAAAAGGCTAAAACCTGTTGGACTTACCCCGTGCTGTGGGGAATCTGAAAAGAAAAGGAGGCAGGGGGAGGGTGGGTGGAAGTGGTTTGCAATGCAAATCTGCCTCGCCCCGCACGGCTCGTCTCCCTACAAGCGGAAAAAACGGTGGGTAAAGTTTTCCCAGAGCGCCCGAAGCGGTTCGGGAGCCTCCCAGGGCCCGGCTCCCGAATCGCCCCGGGGGGCTGCTGGAAGTTTTACCTGCTGGCAACGTCCCGTGGAGGCACGAGGGGGGTGGGAGAAAGGCCCTTACCTCCTCGGTGGATGATCAGCAGGTGACACGGAGGGGCCTCTTTGGTGCATTTGTTGTGGCACTTGAGCCTGGCAGGGAACAGAGAGAAAGGAGTGAGGGGCGAGGGAGACACGGAGCGTCCCGGGATGGAGAGCACGGAGGGGCAGGACAAGGGGGAGCGGCTTCCCGCTGCCAGAGGGCAGGGTTAGATGGGCTATCGGGAGGGAATTCCTCCCTGGGAGGGTGGGGAGGTCCTGGCGCGTATTCGAGGATTGTCTGATTAGCAGAAAGAAATGTCCCCTTCCAAAAGTGACATCCCAGCGGGAAAAGCTGGGAGGGGAAACAGAGAGAGCGGCTTGTGAGGGTGTGAGGGAGAAGAGAAGGCTCCAGGGAGAGCTGAGAGCCCCTTCCAGGGCCTAAAGAGGCTCCAGGAGAGCTGGAGAGGGACTGGGGACAAGGGATGGAGGGACAGGACACAGGGAATGGCTTCCCACTGCCAGAGGGCAGGGAGAGATGGGAGATTGAGAAGGAATTGTTGGCTGTGAGGGTGGGCAGGCCCTGGCACAGGTTGCCCAGAGAAGCTGTGGCTGCCCCTGGATCCCTGCAAGTGTCCAAGGCCAGGTTGGACGGGGCTTGGAGCAACCTGGGCTAGTGGAAGGTGTCCCTGCCCGTGGCAGGGGATGGATCAGATGAACTCTGAGGTCCCTTCCAACCCAAACCATTCTGGGATTCTATGAATCCATGATGTGACGTGGCACAGGGAGCAGCATCAGCCCCTCTCTGCCCCCGGGAAGGTGACTGGATGGGAGGCCTTGGGCGGGCACAGCCCCTGGGTGTCACTGCCTGAGCCAACCCTGGGGAGCCCCGGGGGCCTGGGAAGCCCCACGATTCCCAGGGAGCAGCTCAGGGACAGGGAGCAGCCCAGGGTGGAGCAGCAGGGTGGGCTGGCTGGCAGCACACGGGGGCTGCACTCCCTGGGCAAATGCATCTGTTGGGATGGAGCAGCAGAGGGGCTCCCAAATCAGGGGGCACTGCCCAGCTCCCCCTTTTCCTGCTGGCTGTCAAGGACCAGGCACCCACCAGCTGGAGAGGGCCCCAAATTCCCCCTCCTGCCAGTGCTGGTTGAAATAAAAGCAGCAGAGTCGTGCCCGGGGGTGAAGGTTCAGTGGGAGGTGTCCCTGCCCGTGGCAGTGGCTCAGAACTAAATGGTCATTACAGTTCCTTCCAGCCCAAACCATCCCATGATTCCATGAAACCCCCACTCTTCCAACCACCAAAATTCTGGGGCAGTGGAGGGAGAGGAAGCAGCTGCCCTGGCCCCTGATGTGTCCCTGTCATTGTGCCCTCCCCACTTGGCTTTCTGAGGGCCATTTAGCCAAAATAACCAGAGCATTTATGGCTCCACGGAATATCCTGTGGAGCTTTGCCTGGTTCCTGGAGTAGGGGCAGGGATCCATGGAGGGGCTCACCCCTGGGTCATGCATTTAGGCATCAGCAGACTCCCCAAAGCTCCCCATTCCTCCTTAATTAGGCATGGAAATGCATCCCAGGCTCCCGCTCTGCCACGGCTGCGGAAAGCCATGGGGGAAAAGGTAAGAAAAGGAGGAAAAGATTTATAAAA
>NW_024104817.1:0-180087 GCF_003945595.2 Pipra filicauda
TGAAGAATATGAAGAGACATTTGGAGATTTTCATGGTCTGGTGAAATGTATTTTTGTTTTTGAATAGGTAACTGATATTTTCAAAAAATCTGTCAGTGAAAATGAATGTTGTTACATGCCTTCCAGAGGAGATAATGGCTGTCATAGGCTTTTGGTAGACTCCTCTGTTTTGTTATCTAAATGTTACCTGAATGTTTCCAAATTTATAGAAACCATTGCATATATGATACTGACTTTTTGAGTTCCATCCCCAGTTAGAAATTTCTTTATTGCATTGTATTTTAACAAGATATTTCAGCTGCTGTGACACTGTGGAAATAATGTTAGTTTAAGCTAGTGTATATTTCTTATGCAGGAAAGAAGAGATTTTAAAATTAGTGATCTGTGCCAAAGTCAGCTTACATGGATGCTTTCCATTTATTGACCAAGACATTATTAAGACATCCCAACCTACCTTCTGCACCAGATGAGTTAAATTTGCTACTGTGATAGAGCATTACTTAGGGTATTTTTAACTAGCTTAACCTGAACCAGTGCTAGTTTTTATGTAGATAAGACCTTAGGTTGGAAGACTGTTGGGTCATATCGTAGACTCTATTCCATATTTCCTCTTTAAAGGTAAGTCATAGAGTGAGTTCTGAAATGACAATAAAAATGAATTGTCTGTGTCCTGATATGCAAGAGGTTCCTCACATTCTGTTGTTTCCTACTCTTGAAAGTAAAAAGCTCATGTTGTTGAACAAGAGCAAGGATGAGCGATAGAGTGCAAGCACTAAATATACTACTAAATATAATATGACAAATTATATTAGATGTACTACTAAATATTACTACTGCTATATTTATGCATGTATTATAAATGTATATTTATATACATACTATATATGTACTACTGTTATATTTATTTTAGAATTATTTATATTTCACTTAAAAATATAACTCAAAAGCTGAGTGATGGTCTGATGTTATTCTTCTTGCTTCCAGCCTCAGGAAACAGCTTCAAGGTCTCATACCTTCAAAAACAAGTCTTTTAAAAAATCCAGAATCTGTGGAATCTGCAAACAAGTAATTGACAACCAAGGAATTTCTTGCAGAGGTGAGTAATGCGTGATGTGGTGTTTGCTTTCTTGCTGTGTAAAGGAAATTAGTTCTATATTGATGTTAAAATTTCTAGGAATCCATGTTTCTGGAATTCCCCCTGGACTAAGCATGTATTACCTTGGTTTATTTCCTTCCTTTTGTATGATAATGTTCCCTGCTTTTGTCAGGCAATAGGTTGCTGTAGTAGGTAATTAGGCTTGTATAATCACGTGCTTTTAGTACTGTGCTATTCAGACAGGTTCCAGAATAAGGCAGTGCCTGTGGAGGCTCTGTGAGGAGCATATGAGTGATGTGTACACGGTGGGTGACAGATGCCTCTGGAATTCAGTCTCCAAATGAGGAAGTGTGTGACCCTCTTTCCCTGAGGCATGTTTTATCTACATTAATTTGCAAAAAAGCACAAGAGCAGCTGTGTATTTCTTTAATTTTTCCAGTTGTATTATGCTCTGTCTAATCCTTAGTCCTTCAGTCTAATCACTCGCAAAAAGAATAAAGATCTGGATATACAGACTAGAGACTTTCTGCCCCTAGCATTGCTTCCTGCTCCTTACTACTGTTTTCCCTCAGTCTTCTCCCTTGCTGTGTAGAATTGAGCCTACTTCTCCATGGGATACCTGTGATGAAATTAAATGTTGGGAAAGCTCGACAGGTACTTTCTGCATGTTGTTCAGGGATAGGGCTTTTGATCCCCTGTGCTAGTTCTGCCTGGTTAATATTCAACTCCAGTTATTCCATGTTAATGAAACAGTTTCTTTACTTGCTGTATGTATAGTTTACTTCCTAGAATGCAAATGCTATTGTCTCTTCATGTAAAATGTAGTGGATATTTCACTGAGAGATGTTTGCACCAACTTCCAGTTCTGGTTGGATCTCCTCCTCCCACCTTTTCCCTCCCATATTCTTCAGACACCTTAGGGTCCCTCCGAGGGTTTGAGAGGGAGGTGAAAGATTTGGATGTGGACGGAATGTGGCCATTACCTGAGCTATGGTGCAGACTTTACAGATGAACAGCTATGTATTCAGCATTATAGTTATCATCATAGGAGTGGTAGTTATGTATGCATTTCTTTAACGTATTTCTTCTGTCTGTCCTTCTGAAGGTTGGTTCTTAGGATTTACTTGTTTTCAGTTTAGCAGAAATAGTATTTATGGAAGGAAGCCTGCTTAGTGAAGGAACTGCCTTAAGAACTTCTTGATCCGGTTCAGTGTAAAAAGCACTGTACCAGAAGAGAATCAGTGCTTTGAATCATGGAATCATTTAGGGTGGAGAAGACTTTAGGATCATTGAGTCCAACCACTAACCCATCACTTCCAAGTACACCACTAAACCATGTCCCTAACTGCCACATCTATGTGTCTTTTAAATGCCTTGGGGAATGGTGTCTCAACCACTTTCCTCCAACCCTGGTCCTTCACACGCACTCCCCATTCAAATACATTCATGTCTGTGGTACGTCTGTGTCTATATCTAAGTCAGTCCGGGATAATTTTCTCTAGGTTTCTGGATGCAATTTTCAGAAGGAGCCCCTTGATACTATCACATAGCCCCTTTTGTTGATGTAAGCACCAGGCAGACCCGCTGTTCTTTGCTCTTGTTACATTTTGGTTGTTGATTGTTTGATGCTTATCTGTGAGATGGGAGCAAACAGGAGTTGCACAGTGAAGTGATGATTCCAAGTAGTTTCAATTTAATAAGAACCCATTTGTATTTTAACTTACAACACGGACTTCATAAAGAAGAGTTCTGGAAAAGCTGGAACTGAAAGTTGCCTCTTTCTTTGCCAGCACTGCAGTACTTGAAATGTACGCTAGTACCGTGAAACTCTGTTAATATGAAGAAAAATAAACTAGCTGTTTTGGAGTCAAATACTGGTGCTTTTGGTAAATTTCCCCTGATGTTGCTGAATGAAAGTGTGCAAATCGGCATTGCAGGAAAGGGGGGCAGGGAGGGGAGAAAAAAAGCCTTTAGTTAAGAAGAAATAAAATTTGTCTATTAATGAGAAAAATCTTGCTTTTTAACAGTTTTTTCTCAGAAAATAACAGCTCTTTGTACAGGCTGCAGTTTCCTTTCAGTCTGTGTCTTATCAGTTAAAGGAAATTTACATGTGAGAGAATTGAGGGAGAGGAGAACTCCAGGTTGGTCAGTATGTAGTATTTGCTGTTTATCTAGCAATGAATCATTGACTTGTAAGGAAAAAAAAAAGCTATAATTAGGTGTTGTGTTGGTTAGACAAGCTTTCATTAGTATGTGGCAGACATTTTTGGGATGTGTTTTTTAGCCCTGTCTTGCAAAATGTGTCCTTTTCTGGTAGCAAGGTCTAAATGCAGTTTCTAAAAGCTTACTGTGAACAATGAACGATTGAATGAAGGGTACCCTTGAATGATGATGTCCCTTTGTCCTTGTGTACTTCAGTCCACCTCAGTAAAGCGTACTCAGTTACAGTTTTTCAGCAAAAACAGTGGCATAAAGCAAAGACAGATTTGAAGAAGGGGAAGCTCGTGGCTGTTTCTGTGCCTGGTAAGCATGTTTGTCGCTGGACAATGTCTTTGATGCAGATTCTCATTATGAAGTAAGGACAAACAGCTGTTGATTGATTTCTACCATACCTGCACATTTTGCAGTAAACCGTGGACCACATGACTCCCCATATCTCTTCAGCACTACTCAAACTTGAATGGATTTGAACTCTGGTTTGATCTTCCCTGAAGTACAGTTCAGTTTAATTCAAGGCCAAGCAGATAATACATACTAATGGCGCATATTTATATAGTTAGTGAAAGGCCTGCAATGTTACAGAAGTATTTTGATTTTATTTTTTATTTATTTTATATTTTATATATGTAAAATAGGTATTCAAAATTTTCTATTTTACTTTATTTTCCCTTGCTTTTTTTCGTGGTTGTATTGTGATCGAATGATTGTTAGTGTAGAACAGAGATCTTCTTAGGTTCTTTGAATCTCTAGAAAGTACTTTTCTGGCAATTAAAAAAACTAGAGACCAGATCTGGGAAATTTGAGTAGTTTTAAATAATATAGTATTATTTCGTAGCTCTTAGAGCATTGATGTGATGAGTGAAATAAGTATGAAAACTTGAAGCACTGTACAGATGTCTTTTGATGAAATTCTTCTCACCTCCAATTGACTATTAAGTGACCTAGTTTAGGTGCTGCTAATGAGGCTTTACATGCAATACAAAGTAGTCCATAAACTAAATTTTGAACTTAAAGCAGTTAATGGTTCTTTGAATGAACTGAGTATCTTTTTGTTAATCTAACTTGTCTATGAATGTCTTGGCTGTGGAAATATATGTTGGAATGATCCCAGTAAGAGTTCTTATAGAATTTTAGTTTCTAATTTTTTTTGTGTTTTCCTGAAAGCCTTTTTTCCTTGATGGTTTGACTACATAAGAGCTTTGCTTTCTTCCTTTGAAATCATGTATATGTATGTATATATATGAAACTTTCATACTTAGAACCATGTATAAATGTTAGCCCAAGAGGTGTTAAATTATGTTGGCATGTGCTGTTAGCTATATTGTTAGCAGGGAAATGCTTACCATGCTGTTATGGGCAAGCTGAGTGTAACAAAGAATACAATTCACCTTCTTTACTCTGGTAAGTTATTATACATCTGTATAATAACTTCTGGGTTGTAAGTTGTGTTAACATATGATTTCATGGAATTGTTAATTGGCTTACAGTAAATAAGTCCTGAACTGTTTCATTGAGCATGAAGTGCTAGTAGAAACTATATTTTCTCATCAAATTACAATATCTGTGTATAATCAAGAGCTTCCAGATGCTTAAAGATCATAGGTCAGGATTTGAAGAGACAATTGGAGCTGTTTTTCTCTAAGAGGTTTGGTATTTTCCTCTGAAATTCACCTACTCATTTGTGACTGTGCTTGTGGTTGGGTAGTGATCCACTTGAAGTCTCATTTTGGGTTAGCTGGAGTTACCCAATACAAAGAGACCTCTGTATTTAATCAAATATTTGTTGCTTCTGGCAAGTCAAAATACATTTTTACATTAAGATTCACTTGGAGCCGACAAATTGTTTGGGCATACCATGTGTGTAAATATATGCATATTTAATCTTATATAATTATATTGCAGGTGGTTTTATATACTCTTTTTTTCAATAAGTGCTAAGTTCAGTGATAACATATGAGCATCTTAATAATGTGCAAAGCATGTCTCTTTTTACAGGCAGACAAATTAGAAAGCTAGAAATACCAAAGGAGTTTGTATCATGTTTGGGCCAGTGGCGTTACACTTGGCTCTAAATGGCAAAGCATGTAGTGAGGAAGAGGCGTTTGTGTTACTCTGGTTTCCATGGAGTGATCCTTATGAAATAAGATCCTGTATTACTAGGCACTTACATGGGTGTATTATGAGATCTGTCAATCTATTGATTTTATAATACATATTATACATATGAACCCCGTGTAAATTCAACAGAATGAAACCATCTTATAGTTAATTATGGCAATAGACATAGGTTAATTAACCATAAGATCATTAATGATGGCCACAGGCATACCCATCTAATCATGTGTCTCAGTCTGAAGAGACTGGACTGCTTGCTAAAGAGGATGAGTTGTGAGGTAGACCAAACTCCTCTCTCTCTGCAATCGTAATGTTAAATTAAGGGGCTTTACTCGAGGAAAATGTGGAAAAACAGGAGAAATAACAACCCTTTATTAAGAAATATATGAATGTTGGCACAAAAAAAAAAGTAACACAAAACAAAACAACACCAGCAACAACAACCACAACAACAAGTCTAAAAGAATACTCCTCTGTCCTTTAACACGGTCCTAATTGCGGTCTGCAGGGGGCGCTGTTGGGCCGCTGAAGCTGTAGGACCTGCAGTACCCGGTCGTGGTCGGCAGGAGGCGCTGTTGGGCCGCTGGAAGGTGTAGGACCTGCAGTACCTGGTCGTGGTCGGCAGGGGGCGCTGTGGGCTCCGGCAGTCACCCGCGGGAAAAGGGGGACCGGAGGGGTGGTCCCGGGCCGCGTGGGGGAAGCCGAGGAGATGGGGGGTCCTCGTCTCCGTGGGGACAAAAAGGAAGGCAGGCCGCCCACTCCCACGGGAACTCACCGCTGTCTCGAGTGGCAAGGACTCACTGCAGTCTCAAGTGGTGGTGTCTCCAAAACTCCTCCTCCTCTCCCGCGGGCAAGCAAAACTCTCCGATGAAACACAGCAGCTCCGGCGGGCGGGACAGTCAGGCAGGTCGAAGCCAACAGGACAAGAGGTCGAACTCCCCAGGATTAACAGCCAAAAGGAAGCTAAACCTCCAATCCCCCTCCCCAACAAACTGCCTGTCTGCACCCAGAGAGCCAGCCACCCATCCACTGCCTCTCACCTTCCCGGCCAGGGCTCCACCTGCTCAGCCTCCCCGCCCACCCTTTTCTTTCTCCAAAGTGGGCAATTAACCCAGGCTAGCTACATCTTTAGTAATGCTAATAACCTCCCTTCCCCCCGCTCACTCTGTTTCTTTACCTTGGAGTGGGGCAGGGGGAAGGAAAATTCCCCTGATTTCTTAATCTACAACATTATCCACCCCTAATTTTTCTTCCCCATGCTACCACACTTCACCAGGTTAAATCTTCGATCCTTATACGTACATGCAGTATTCCAACTATATACACGTCCACTAATAGGTAGATACGCATACAGATACAGGTGCAGGGTTACATACAGATACAAGTATACAGTTACAGCCAGCTCACCCCAGAGTAAGGTTTCCCTGAGGTATGCACAGAGTTTCTCCATCTTCCTGCATCACCCACCAGGTGCAGCCGGGCCCTTGGGCAAAAACAATCCCACGAATGGGTTTGTCTTTGCTCGAGGTAGGGTCAACCCAAACCTTTTTCCCGAACACACCCCTCGCGTGAATCACGGGGACCTTATCTCCATCCACGGTGTGGAGGGACTCTGACTGGGCAGGACCGGCTCGGTTGATGGAACCTCTGGTGTTAACTAGCCATGTAGCCTTTGCTAGATGCTGGTCCCAGTTCTTGTCTGTCCCTCCACCCAACACCTTCAGGGTGGTTTTCAACAGTCCATTATGTCGTTCAACTTTCCCTGCGGCTGCTGCGTGGTATGGGATGTGGTACACCCACTTGATGCCATGTTCCCCTGCCCAGGTGGCAACTAAGCTGTTTTTGAAATGAGTTCCATTATCTGATTCAATGCGCTCTGGGGTACCATGTCGCCACAGGACTTGCTTTTCAAGGCCCAGGATGGTATTCCGGGCAGTAGCGTGAGGCACCGGGTACGTCTCCAGCCATCCAGTGGTGGCTTCCACCATAGTAAGCACATAGCGCTTACCTTGGCGGGTTCGTGGCAGTGTGATGTAATCGACTTGCCAGGCCTCCCCATACCTGTACTTACTCCAACGTCCACCATACCATAGGGGCTTGCGTCTCTTAGCCTGTTTAATGGCAGCGCAGGTCTCACAGTCATGAATAACCTGGGAAATAATGTCCTTGGTTAAGTCCACCCCTCGGTCTCGTGCCCATCTATGGGTGGCATCTCTGCCCTGATGGCCTGAGGCATCATGGGCCCACCGTGCTAGGAACAACTCTCCTTTGTGCTGCCAGTCTAAGTCCACCTGTGACACCTTGACTCGTGCAGCTCGGTCTGCTTGTTCATTGTTGCGATGCTCTTCATTGGCTCGGCCTTTGCGCACATGGGTATCTACGTGGCGGACCCTCACAGCGAGCTTCTCTGTTCGGGTAGCGATGTCTTGCCACGTATCAGCAGCCCAGATGTGTTTTCCCCCGCGTTTCCAATTGACCTTCTTCCATCTGTCCAACCATCCCCACAGAGCATTGGCTACCATCCACAAGTCAGTGTAGATGTAAAGCTTTGGCCACTTCTCCCGTTCAGCAATGTCCAATGCCAGCTGGACAGCTTTGAGCTCTGCGAATTGACTCGATTCTCCTTCCCCTTCAGTAGCTTCTGAAACTTGTCGGGTGGGACTCCATACAGCTGCTTTCCATTTGCGCTTCGTTCCTACAAGGCGACAGGAACCGTCAGTGAAGAGGGCGTAGCGTGCTTCTTCTTTCGGTCGTTTATCGAATTCTGGAGCTTCTTCAGCCCGTACCGCCTGCTCTTCTGCTTCCTCATCTGCTAGACCAAAACTCTCGCCTTCCGGCCAATTTGTGATGACTTCCAGGATCCCAGGGCGATTCAGATTTCCAATACGGGCACGCTGTGTGAGCAGAGCGATCCACTTACTCCATGTGGCATCAGTGGCATGATACGTGCTGGGTGCCTTTCCCTTAAACATCCAGTTCAGCACTGGTAGTCGAGGTGCCAAGAGCAGCTGTTCTTCTGTGCCAATCACCTCTGAGGCAGCTTGTACTCCTTCATAAGCCGCTAGGATCTCCTTCTCTGTTGGGGTGTAATTGGCTTCAGATCCTCTGTAGCTTCGGCTCCAGAACCCAAGTGGGCGACCTCGAGTCTCACCAGACACCTTTTGCCAGAGGCTCCAGGAGAGACCTCTATTCCCAGCTGCAGAATAGAGTACATTTTTCACTTCTGTCCCTGTCCTGAAGGGCCCAAGGGCTACAGCATGTGCAATCTCTCGTTTAATCTGTTTGAATGCCTGTTGCTGTTCAGGGCCCCACTGGAAATCATTCTTTTTTCGGGTAACTAGATAGAGAGGACTTACAATTTGACTGTACTCCGGGATATGCATCCTCCAGAAACCTATGGCACCCAGAAAAGCTTGCGTTTCCTTCTTGCTGGTTGTTGGGGCCGTGGCTGTGATCTTATCGATGACTTCTGTCGGGATCTGATGACGCCCATCTTGCCATTTCACCCCCAGGAACTGGATTTCTCGGGTAGGTCCCTTAACTTTACTCGTCTTTATGGCGAAACCAGCTCCCAGGAGGATCTGGATGATTTTCTTCCCTTTCTTGGAAACCTCCTCTGCTGTGTCCCCCCATATGATGATGCCATCAATGTACTGCAGGTGTTCTGGAGCCTCACCCTTCTCTAATGTGGCTTGGATCAGTCCATGGCAGATGGTGGGGCTGTGTTTCCATCCCTGGGGCAGTCGGTTCCAAGTGTACTGCACGCCCCTCCAGGTGAAAGCGAACTGCGGCCTCCACTCTGCTGCTAAGGGAATGGAGAAGAATGCGTTTGCGATGTCAATAGTGGCATACCACTTCGCTGTCTTGGACTCCAGCTCATACTGGAGTTCCAACATGTCTGGAACAGCAGCGCTCAGCGGTGGGGTGACTTCATTCAGGCCACGGTAGTCCACAGTCAGTCTCCATTCTCTGTTAGACTTACGCACAGGCCAGATGGGACTGTTGAAAGGTGAATGGGTCTTGCTGATCACCCCTTGGCTCTCCAGCTCACAGATCATCTTATGGATGGGGATCACAGAGTCTCGGTTCGTCCGGTACTGCCGGCGATGCACTATTGTAGTGGCGATTGGCACTTGCTGTTCCTCGACTTTCAGCAACCCTACAGCCGAAGGGCTCTCTGAGAGGCCGGGCAGCGAGTTCAACTGTTTAGCCGCCTCGGTCTCCACAGCAGCTATTCCAAAAGCCCATCTATGTCCCTTGGGGTCCTTGAAGTACCCGTTCTTGAGATAGTCAATGCCCAGGATACATGGGGCATCTGGACCAGTCACAATGGGGTGTTTCTGACAGTCTTTCCCAGTCAAGCTCACTTCAGCTTCCACTATGGTCAACTCTTGAGATCCTCCAGTCACCCCCGAAATGGAAATAGTCTCTGGTCCCACATGTCCCGAGGGCATTAACGTACACTGAGCGCCAGTATCAACCAAAGCCTGATATTTCTGTGGGTCTGACGTGCCAGGCCATCTGATCCACACAGTCCAATAGACACGGTTGTCCCGTGCCTCTACCTGGCTAGAGGCAGGGCCCCTCTAACATTCATCTTCATCCTGCCAGTCATCGTTTCCCTCTTGCGAATGTCGACGGGAGGTGCCCTCTACCGAGTCAGATCCCTGCCCGCAGGATACTGGTACGGCACTCACTTTCGCAGACTTCCCCTTTTCTTTCTCTTTCAACTCTTGTACTCGGGCTGCTAGGGCCCGAGTAGGTTTCCTGTCCCACCGGCTCATGTCTTCCCCATGGTCACTTAGGAAGTACCACAACTCAGTTCGTGAAGTCTGTCTGCTCTCTCTAGCTGGGGGGCGTCTGGTTCTCACTGGGGCCGTATGGAGATTGTTTCTTTCAATCCTCTCTTTCAACCCTGTAGTTAATTCCTTGAGTTCATTAACTATTGTCTCTACAGAGGAGATGCGGGCCTGTATCGGTCCTTTGATCATACTGTCGTACAACCGAAGTTTATTTATTACAGACATCACTGGCTCCCGCTTCTCCCCAGCCTCTAATGATGTCAGGTAACCTTTATGTATAGACGGCCCCATACGTGTAAAGCTCCACCACATCTGTGGTGTACACTTAACCTTGTCAGGATCGTTGGTAGGTTGCCCATCCCCCCCAAACAGTACTTCTAGCAATGCCATTTCTCTCAGCTGTAGGATTCCTTCTTCGATGGTCTTCCAGCTCTTGGTGTAATGATCTGCCTGCAAGGAATCTCTGTAAATGAACCTCTCTCTCACACCATCCACGAACCGTGCCCAGAGAGACAGGGGCTTCGATTCCCTCACAAACACCTCCTCAATACCCACATCTTGGGCAATGGATCTCAGGAAGCTCGCTTCACCGCCATCAAGGTTTACTGCATGACCTGTAGAGTCCCAAACTCGGATCATCCAGGCCAGAACGGGCTCACTCGGACGACGAGCAACGTCTGCCCCTAAATTCCGGAGGTTATTATACGATAAAGACTCAGTGATGATTTCTGGCTCTGGAGCAGCCGCTTGTGAGGACCCTGCCTCTCCATCATCGTCAACTTGGCGAACTGATTTGGCTTTACATTTCTTCCTGTGGATAGTGGCAACCTCCGTTGGTTTAGTCTGCCCCTTAGTTTCTGCCTTATCCTGAGTCACCTTGGTATTAGGCGTCTTGTCCTCATCTTTTCCTTTCCCCTGGGAATGCTGCACCATACCAAGCAACTTCCTGTAGGCAATGGCCAAGGCCCCACATGCAGCTACCACCTGCTTCTCCATGGATCCATCACGACACCTCTCCCTCACAGCTTTCACTATTTTTATAGGGTTCAGGAGTTGTTCAAGGGTAAGCTTCCATGTCATGGGAGCTGAGCAACTTTCTAGGAATTTACCCATATCCTCCCATAACCCACGCCACTCGAGGTTTTCCACCCCTGGGTCAGGCTCCTGAACGCCTTCTCGGTAACTCTTGGCCTTGGCTTGGTATATCAGGTATGCTATAGTGGCACAATTTAGGATGAAAAGCCCAACCATTGAAATGTCTCGGATATCTAAAAATGATTTAAACTTCCCAGAGGCCATTGTATTGTATCCAAAAGGGAACTGAATAAAGGGTTGGGCGCGTGCATTCCCCTGTGTGTCCCCATAAGAATGGGTACTATTATCCTCAAAACCCCAGAGAAAGCAGCTTAGGCTAGAGCAGTAGTGCATCCTTGAGGATATGTTCCGGATGAAAACCACAGGTGCTGAGTTTGCCGTGTCATATACCCAATGCACAATCTCAAAGGTACTTATTGCAATGTAAGTACTAGTATCCGAACTGAAACACGTTGACAGGTGGGACAGGTATCTTGGCATGGTTATATGCCAGAGGAAAGCAACAACCCCTAACATCATGGTGCCTACAAGTTCAAAAACGCGTGTCAATCACACGAGCGCGTAACTCACACAAAGGGTAGTTATTCTTTTTCCACCTTTCCTCTTTCCAGGCCCCACGTTGGGCGCCAAAAATGTCTCACTCTGAAGAGACTGGACTGCTTGCTAAAGAGGATGAGTTGTGAGGTAGACCAAACTCCTCTCTCTCTGCAATCGTAATGTTAAATTAAGGGGCTTTACTCGAGGAAAATGTGGAAAAACAGGAGAAATAACAACCCTTTATTAAGAAATATATGAATGTTGGCACAAAAAAAAAAGTAACACAAAACAAAACAACACCAGCAACAACAACCACAACAACAAGTCTAAAAGAATACTCCTCTGTCCTTTAACACGGTCCTAATTGCGGTCGGCAGGGGGCGCTGTTGGGCCGCTGGAAGGTGCAGGACCTGCAGTACCCGGTTGTGGTCGGCAGGGGGCGCTGTTGGGCCGTTGGAAGGTGCAGGACCTGCAGTACCTGGTCGTGGTCGGCAGGGGCGCTGTGGGCTCCGGCAGTCACCCGCGGGAAAACGGGACCGGAGGGGTGGTCCCGGGCCGCGTGGGGGAAGCCGAGGAGATGGGGGGTCCTCGTCTCCGTGGGGACAAATAGGAAGGCAGGCCGCCCACTCCCACGGGAACTCACCGCTGTCTCGAGTGGCAAGAACTCACTGCAGTCTCAAGCGGTGGTGTCTCCAAAACTCCTCTCCCGCGGGCAAGCAAAACTCTCCGATGAAACACAGCAGCTCCGGCGGGCGGGACAGTCAGGCAGGTCAAAGCCGACAGGACAAGAGGTCGAACTCCCCAGGATTAACAGCCAAAAGGGAACTAAACCTCCAGTCCCCCTCCCCAACAAACTGCCTGTCTGCACCCAGAGAGCCAGCCACACATCCACTGCCTCTCACCTTCCCGGCCAGGGCTCCACCTGCTCAGCCTCCCCGCCCACCCTTTTCTTTCTCCAAAGTGGGCAATTAACCCAGGCTAGCTACATCTTTAGTAATGCTAATAACCTCCCTTCCCCCCGCTCACTCTGTTTCTTTACCTTGGAGTGGGGCAGGGGGAAGGAAAATTCCCCTGATTTCCTAATCTACAACATCATGTTAATCTTACAGTGTGGGACATCTTTGAGAGGATGAAAAGATTGTCATCAAATTAAAAGAGGTTTTCGTCATATCACTCTTTGCTTTCTGCGTCGTGTTTGTATGTACGCTTACATGTTGTTTTTGAGCAGTGATCCAGCAAATCACATTGCCTTCTGTGGGACTGTTTTAAGACAGCTTTAAAATAATTGCTTCAGTTAATAGTTTAAAGATTTACAATGATGAATCTCTTGTATGTGTGGTTCAGACTTGTCAAGGAACAGCAGAATACAAACCAGAAAACCATACTATTTTTCTAACTGCTGATTACCTCCAAGTTTAAATCAGGACATGCAGGCTATAGGACCAAAGAGCATGGTTTGTTTTGTCCCTAGAGTAGATTAATAGCTCACAGCTGCAGTGAACTCCAAGGAAGAGAGATTACGAGTTGGTCGAGCAAGGCTGAGTTAGGTAGGGACCCACGCTCTTGCTATAAAATTTCAGTTGACTGTCACCTTGTTTGTGAAAGTCATCTGGGAGGATATCCAAGGGAGACTGCATGAATTGTTGTAGTTACAGTAGAGAAATCTTTTTAGTACCCCTTCAGAAATGGGTGGATGTTGACACAGACATGAGTGGTGCAGAGTGTCCTGTTCTGGGAAGGAGGAGACTGAAAAAAGAAATGTGGACTGCAGCCAATCTGTGGCCTGGGAGGTCAGCTCCTCTTGTCTAGACAAAAGGTGTGCACAGTAAATAGCAAGTTCCACTAGATTAGTAAAACATACTCTAATTAACAGAGCTGTACAAGGTATGCATTTATATTTCAGTGCAGAGCTTAGATAGTGAAAGATGGAAGCTATGTGCATTATGGAAGTTATGTGCATAACAGCAGCAAAGACATGAAAGGGAAGGATGAATAAAAACTTACTGGAGCATAAGAGATAAAAAAGAAGCCACTGTAATTAGTAAGGAGTACACAAGTGGTACATAAGCATCCTGGCTGAACACAGCTCTCTCTGGAGCTAAGAGAGATAGTAAAATTGACAACCTCAGTGGGAACTGGGGGAGGGGAGAGGAGTTTTGACAGAAATCTTTAAGGTAAGTTTCTACTAATTTAAAAATAAAAAATACACGAGGCAAAGACCTCTAGTGGAATGTTTAATGTTCACAGCTGGTAGATGATGTTTCAGAAAATTGTCTGTATTGAAAACACGAGTTCCCTACTTGTTTACCTCAGAAGGACCAACTTAATCATGCCAGAATTTGATCTATGGTTATAAAATTTATTTTAAAGTTAAGGTTTAAATCTCAGAGTTCTCTAAAAAGCTGCAGCTTCTGTCCATTTCAGCTAATAAATAAAAAAAAAAAAAGTAAATGTGATCCTGTGTGCTTTCCACCTCGCAGTTTTTGACAGGAAAGCCAGGGACTGCTGTTTGATCTGGTACTCCTGCAATTTTGTAAGCTTAGCCCACTTGAAGAGAACCTAAAATTCCTAAGGGTAAATTAAAGTTAGAATTACCTGCTCTAACGTGCAAATTTGAAATGAAATGCTACCATCATTAGAGTGTACAATTTGAATGTGATGAACTTGGTATGCCACGGGGTGAGAGTAATCTCAGTGTAAATCTTGATGCATTTGGCTTAAAGTTCACCCTTCTAATTGGCTTCAAAACAAGGGGTGGGGCTGGGGGAACAACTACTATGGGAGACTGGAGTAATGTATAGGAAGATAAAGTTTAAATAAAGAAAAGATGAGTGAAGAGAACTGTTGTAACACTGGAGAGTTTGCTCCAGTACATGAAGAAAGCTACAAACATAACTCAGTTTAGGCACATTCTGGATCTGAACCCTGTAAATAGGTAAGAGTTTTTAACTGTTAAGTAGTTGTTAACTGATTTTGAACAGCATTCCCATCTATTGTCATTAATGAGATTTAAAAAATACGCTTAGAAAACGTGCCTACAGCTGTGTAAGTACTTAAGGATCATACTGATGATCTCCTTTGCATAGCCTATATTATTTTTTCTTCTGGTAATGGTCTTTGTCACTTATATTTTCCATAGGAGCTTAAGAACATCTGCGAATCAGAACTTCAGGCCCACTAGGTCTTATCCACAAAATAAGTTTCCTAGCAATATCATATTTCTTACTTATTTTGGAGATTGCCCATTTTAAGCTGATATCCTATTTTTCTTTGATCCTTACTCTGAGCATGATTCATACAGGTTGTTTTCAAGATCCATCACAGATGTGCAGACTCTTGACATCTTACAGTTCTTGCACTGTCTGCAGCTGAAGATGAGAAAAACCTGGAGAAAGTCTAGCCATTTTTTTGTTTTCATATGGGTTGCTGGCATGTAAGCTGTAGTCTGGTTGAAATAGTTTTGTGGATGAAATGTTGCAACATGGGGTTATCTGTTTAGCTGGAGGGAGGAGGTAAAAAAATAACCTTTGGTTCTAAACTGGTTTAAGGTTTAATAATTTCCTACCTAACTGGTAGGTGTAGCTTAAATAGATGGGAGAAATTTGCTGTATGAGTACTTTATTTTTAAAATTGTAAAAACATTTTCATTGTTGGTAATATTCTGCCTTTGTAACAGTATCTGTAAGAAATTCAAAACCAAACACCACACACAAACAAAACAAAAAAAGGCCCCCAACCAAGGACTTTTCAGGATGAATTTAAAATGATAAAAGTTAGACTATACATTCCACGGGGGGTGGGGGTGGGGGGGTGGGAAGAAAAAAACCCAAACAGAAAAAACACCCCAAAGCCTACCCTTTGATGGTCAAGATTTTTCTACAAGACAAGAAGAAAGTGGGAGTAAAGAAAGAGAGGTGCTATTGCAGCACTAGTGCCAAAATATTTTTCTCTTGATAAAGATTTTCCACTGCTGTTGTCAGTAACAACAAGTAGAATATTTTTTCAGTGGGAAGGCTCGTTCACAACACTCTTTACTGTATAGCCACTCCAAGTACAATAATGCTGAAGCTTTGCACAAATTTCCCATAACTGTCTGTTAGCCTTCATCTTCAAAAACTATATTTGCAGTCACTGTCATGAAGTACTAGGAGCAATATTCAGATGAAGAGACAATGGCTGGCTGAATCTAAAAAAAAGAACAAAAGAAAATCTAGAAAAATGTTTTGAGGCATAGGAAGTGCACCAGCAGATGTTGCTGGAGTGTGTCTGTTAGACTTGTGAAATCCTTGGCATGTAACGGATAACTTCTTAAAAATAGAAGTGTTTACTTTTGCATCTAAAGCCCACTATTTCCAGCTAGGGTACTCTTCCCTCATCCCGTGCACAAAGGGGTGGGGTAAGAGTCACACAAAACTGCTTCACATAAAATTGCATACCAATTTATATTTAATGCTGCAAATAATTTCCGTCTGTCTGGTTTTCATACTGCTTTCCTTTTGACCTTTTTCTTAAGTCGAATTGTTGCAAAGCTGGTAGAAACAGGTCAGCAGGAAAGTGTGTGTTGGTGCAAGTTTATTTCTAACAATCTTTTCACAGTATTATTAAACACTCGTTGAAGTAAAAATAGCTGGCAAGCTGCATATGTTGCAACATTTCATCCACAAAGCCATTTCAACCAGATTACGGTAGCCAGCAGCCATTTAAGAGATTTTGGTCATATATGGCTTTCTGTACCAAGCTCTGCCTGGAGACCCTGTTGTGGTGGCCTTACTATGCATTTGCAGAAACCAAATTAAGATGTTTTAACAAAAAAACCCCCATCTTTTCTTCAGAGCCAATGACAGACCTGATATTTTGTGCAAAACATTTCCTGCAGGCCTGAGATACTGATCAGTAGTGGTAGCACTAGCCTACGTACTAAAATTGCTAGGCTTTACCACTACTGCGATGGTCTGATACCTATCTTACCTGGTATTAAGAGAGAAGACTGGAACTGGGAGCTATGAAAACTAAGTCTTAATTACACAAGTCTTTTTATATACTTGGTTTAGATTACATTTTGTTGTGGATCTTCAAGGACTCTTCTATTACTGTCAAAAATAGGTGTAATAGCATCTGTCTGTTTTGGGAAACTGCATTGGAGGTGCTGAGGGAAAGAAAGCATCTTTTAAACATCTAAGCCTGTGACTCGGTATCCCAACTTGTTTTGTCACCAGGAAGTTAAAAATTAATATCGAGGCCTGTAGAGTCTATGCTTTCGGGGCAAGTGATTTTTCTTAGAGATTAGAAAGGTATTAAACTGGGTTACATCTCTTAGATTCTCTATTTGTATGCAAGTTTCTGCCCCAAGAGGATTCCTGAATTAACTTGTTTCTACCCTTGCCGTACACAGTTGTTTAAAAACAAACACAGAAAAACCCACTATGGAGAATCACTCGATAACAGCTGTGGTTAAGTGCAAGGTTGTCCTTATAAACAAGCCATGTTTTAATACTCACTGCATGTGCAGTGTGACAGAATGTTTGTATGGAATATATGAAATATATTGCCATACCATATGACCATTAAATGCTAAAATCTGTCAAGGTGCATAGCCTTTACCACACAGAGCAAAAGTTAAACTCTTTGTCCTGTTAAATCATAAATCATACTGTGGGTAGTGAAGTAGTTTCTTACTTTACAAATACATTGCTATGGGTTTTCAAAGAGCATCTTACATGCAAGAATGTAAAAAGCAGAACTTTGATTTCACAAAAATTTTGGAACTTAAGTCTGAAAACAACGACTCACCATGTTTGTCCTTCTCTCTTTAACCTGGCAGCAATATTGGTAACTTACAGGAGTGTACTGGTTTAAAGGTAAACCGACAGGGGAAATGAATCCAACTCAAAACAGAGATTATAAATCAGAATAACAATTTAATAAAAATAATACAATAAATACAATTATAAAGAGAAACAGTTGGTTTTAACCCACCAAACCCAAATGTATAACCCAGCACCCTGGGGCATGAACAGAGTGGTCTTCGTTGGGCCCCCTGAGTCCAAAGTAAAAGGAGAGGGAAAACCTGTTGGTGAGAGTGCTGTTGCAGTCTGGTCGAAAGTGGCGATATCAGTCTGGTTAAGAGTGGTGGTCACAGTCCTTCTCTGGATCCCACGAGTGGTACCAAAGTCCCAAGACCCCAAGATTATATATCCTCAGATTTGGGCAGGAATGCCCAGTACCTCCCTCAGGGCAGGGAGTTCCACAATGGGTGTGAGGACAGGAGCATCCTCCTATCTCACAGGCCTCTTAACACCCAGCTTATAGCCTGAGGGGTCAGGCATGCTCTGGGCAGCAGCTGTAAATGGTCTATTGACAACAGTTTCTGGGAAATGGCATGGAAGGCTATAGAATACACAGTTTTGGGTTACACCCATATAGTGATGAACTGGTCCCAGCTGTTCTAACTAGGACAAGGAGTTAACACATCTTCATTTTGATGCAAAGAAATGTCTTTTTTTTCTTTTTTTGTTTTCTTCACCCCCCCCCCCCTCCTTTCTCGTCCTTTTAAGAAAATGGATTCTTGGATCTATTGTTTAGGAGCTGTTTTGAAGTATAGTAAATTGACTAAATATGGCTTGGTCTCTGTTTTATTACCAGCCAGCTTGGGACAGTTGTTCTTGGAACTGGTGCCAAAATCCTTGAACACAAATTTGGAAAGTATGGTATTTGCAAGAGCTGATGTGTGGGATGCAGAAATTCAGCTGTTCAGCTGAAGAACTGAAGTAACCTTGTAGAGTGTGACATTGATTAAATCCTCTGGACTGTTTTGGGCACATTTTAGAATTTGAATATACTTAGGCTACAGTCTTGAGGAGAGCTGAGTGCTATTTCACTTGTGAGCTTTACCTGAAGAATGCCAGTTTTCAGTAGAAGATGCTTGTTGAGATATTTTAAATGTAAGTTGTATGTATTTTCCTTAGCATACTTTTATCAGAGTTGTATGTATTTTCCTTAGCATACTATCAGCACATCAGTTGTTCAGTTATTCATATGCTTTTGCACTGCATGTTTGTTGCACTGAAAAAACATGTGTTGCACGATTATGATATAATACTGCTTTTTTGGCCTTAGAAATTTTCAGAAAATGCATCTCTAATATTTAAGGCTTTTCATTAAAAAAAAAAGCTGGCATATTGAACCATGATTCAATCTCTCTGGCAATCTGGTAGTGATTGAAATAGTTTAATCTCTTTGCAAGTACTGTAAACGCCTGGGCTGAGATAAAACCAGCATTGGACTGAAGTGTTGCAATCATCCAGGTAAGACAGTTCTGCGATGTAGTAGAATTCATCGTAGCTTTAGCACAATGAATTCTAAATAATGAAATATCAAGCAAATTGATTTCTCTCTGTGGATAACTGTTGAATTTGCTAGTGTTGCTGAAGGGATCTCTCACTGTTCCTGATGGTAGCAGCTATAGCAGAGAAACCCATATGAATTGAATTGTAAAAGGATGTGCCTGGAAAGACAACAGTGCTTCTCTCCAATACTCATCTGTACTCAGATACCGGACTGCTGCAGCCTTGCCCTTATTCCATTCACTCTTTCTTAGTGTGCCCATATGCTTCCTCATACCCAATTCATATTATTTTCTTAATATCTCCTTCCCTTTCAAATGCTGCGGATACTTCTCCCTCCCTCCCTCCCCCCCGTGATCTCCTTTTGGAGTGCTTATTTCCATCGAGTTTTATTATAATCAACTTTATTGGATATTGAAGAAGAAAAGGTAATGACTTAATCTAATCCATACAAGTGCTGGATTTAGATATGAATAGGATGTTTCTGTATGCTGAGGAGGAGTAAAGCAGTCTTTGTGAATGAATCAGATCTCTATGCTCAGAACGTAATAGATTTGAACACCTGAAAAAAAGTACACGGTTTGTTTCAGTCAGAGAGCTTTGCCTGATGTTATTTGACTGATTACCTCTTGAGGCTTTAGTCTTTGTTTTGTTTGAATCTCATAAATATAGCAATATAGTTTTGTTTGTGTTTTCCCTTTAATTATGTATGGAGTTCGTATGATCTATCTCTGTGTTGCTTATGAGTTTGAATGAGGTGCTTCTTCAAGGCTGAATCTTGATGTTGCTATCCAGGCTAAACTCACGTCTGACTTGAGTGATTTCTTTCCAAAAAAGACAGTAAGTACTGTTGTGTTTCACAAGAGCAGAAAACACTGACTTTACTTGTTACGTGGAAGCTGAAAAAACTCAATGCTTGCATTTACTGTTATTGACATCTTTAATAGAGATTTTGTGTTTCGTTGGTGACATTTGTGATTTGGTTTTGCATGAAGCAGTAGCAATATCATGGAAATTTTTCATGGAATGAAATCTATTTTTTGTATTTCATCTTGCCTCCCAGAAGTCTAGGTTTAAGCATCAGTAAAGAACATGAAAACCTTGCCTGTAATATTAGGGTTTTCTTACAGATTTACTGTTTTATTCTTTTTTTGTGAGTGTTTGTCTCAAAGTAGCTTATAGAATAAACATATAATATGCATATTTTTAGAACATATTAGCCTTTTGCAAAGTTAAAGCTAATCATGCTGATTTAAAATATGGATTCTACTAGACAGTTTTGGTATGTCAAATCACTTAATGAATTTAGTTATTTATTCCATATGTCACACAAGAAAATGAAGCTTTTTATTATGGATTAAAAGCTGTCTTCTATTTGCTTTAAGGTGATAGCATTTGTAAGTGGTGTGTGGCTATAGATCATTATCAGTGATAATAGTTAGAGTAGTGTATTTGCATCAAAGCTAATAAATTTTTAGAATAAAGACAACTGATCCTGTGAAGCACTCTGAACAAAGAACTCGTTCCTAACTTATACATGGGGAAAATAAGTGAACATAGCATGTACAAAACTGAATAGAAGATGGGTCAGTAATCCTTACTTTTTTTTTGCCCTGAGAAGTGACTGCAGCATAAGGGTTTTTCATTCAGCAGTTAATACACTTGAATCTGAAATGAGTTTTTGCTGACCTCACACCTTGATAGTTGTATCTTTCCTGTTGGGTCAGGCTGTATATCTTCCTCTTGGTAGAAACATCAAGAAACAAGCATGACTTTCAGCTTCAGTGGTCTAAGGTTAGGCTGCACTTAATTTTCCAGTTAAACCTCTGTGGTATTCTGTAGCTTACTGATCTTGGAGACTGAATAAGTAAATTTTTCCTGAATTTAAAATTTAGTAACTTTAGCTCATGGTAGCCCAAAGGGTAGACATTACATGGAAATAAAGGAAATTTCAGAGTAAAAAAGGAAGTGCATATAAATGGAAAACCAATTAAAACCAGGCTGTGTCAGATTCTAGCTATTGTGCTGCTGCGTCGTAGTTACATTGCTGCTCATCTGGCTGCTTTTTAAGTTAAGTGGTGTTTTCTGAATCTAAACTTGCTGCTACAATTAATCCTTTCCTGCTCTTACAGGAATTTAAAAAACCTCAAGTGCTTATGTCTTGGAAGTAATGTTTGCAACACTGTATAACCTGAATATCACATTATGAATTTATATTCTGGCCAGTCATAGTTGCCTGTGAGTTGAAGTCAACCTGTTTTTCTTAGGTCTCTGGAGCTGCTGATATGACTAAGATTCACAGGTTACTCTGGGAACAATTTAATCTTACTGTTGGTGTTATTTAAGTGGTAACACTTCCAGCACATGTGAAGCTGTAAAAGTAAGTGTCAAGACAATCAGCTCATGACGTTTAACCAGACATATGTTATCACAAGCTGATAGAATGCACAAATCTGATAATGCTGCTGTAGTTTAACTAATCTTTCAGGAATGGGTGAAAACTAAATGACTTTCTTTTTTTAGTTTAGTTTTGTTTTGAAGTATATAAATACTTTATATATACAGATTTGAGTTTGGCCTGATCTCTTGTAGAAAGCTGATTTAAAGAAAGGAGAGGAGACAATCCACATACTCTTTTACTCATATATTCTGTTTATTTTTGTTTTAGTTTGCAAATACGCCTGCCACAGGAAATGTGAAGAAAAGGTAAGTGTACTTACTGGCCTCCCTTTCTGCTGTTGATCTTATGTATTCACAGTCGAGACTACAAAATCTGTATCAACTAATAAAGAATAAGATTATTATTAAATCAGATGCCTATCTGGGATATTGTTCTTACCATTAATAAAAAAAAGGTCCCTATGTAGTCAAAACATTTGCAGCAGTGGTTGAATTTCTCATTCTCCCACAGGAGGACGTGTTTTCAGTTGAAAACAGCAAGTGGGTGAAATACAAATCACACAGTTCTGCCAGAAAATAAAAAAAAATATATGAGTGAATAAGGTGTATATAGGTATCCATGCACACCTATATATTTTTACAGTGCCCCTCTAGGTGTTTCAGAGTGTATGTGTATACACACACCTATATATGTAGATATTAAAATTTGTACAGCAACAGAGATTTAAAGGCAAACTTTTGGCATTGGGATATAAAAAGCACATTATTACTTTTCAGTAATTGCTGTAGATTCCCCTCAGTTCAGTTTCATTACTAGATTTTTATTACTTTTAAAAATCTTCAAGTTCCTTTCACACAAGTTGAAATCAGTATTTCCATGGTCTCGGGTGACTTAGAGTTTCCCCTTGCTAGATTTGTGTAAATCAGAGGCATTTACAGAGCGTTGCGGTCTAAATCTAGGAGTCTTGGAGGGCTTTATTTTACCGGAAGCACTTTAATGGGGTAATATTCCCTTCTTTTAACTTAAACGTTTGATTAGTACTTGCTATCTGTAAAGACAGCGTTTGTTATAGTTAGAGAGCACTGAGCTTCTGGACACCACAGATCTAGTCCTATTACCTGTGTTGTTGACTTGATGTTTGGCCTTATGCAAGGATTTGTTTTGTTCAATGCTTCCAAGGAATATAACTAAATTCAAGAGAAGACCTCTACTTGTGAAGGACTTAGAGATTTTTTTTCAGGCCGTTTGGGGAAGCTCTAGTAAACACAAGTTTCATTTGGCTGAGCATCTCTCATTTTGAGTAAAAATGGCACATGTGCATTTGAAAATCACCGTGTTATGTGGTATGCTGAGTAAATGCAGAATTCTGTTTTTTTAATGAAATAAGATGATAAAATACAGTGGTAATTAAATTTGCAAGTAAGGTATTACCTTTTAAAGGGTTTTATCACCTATTTACATTAGATAATGATTTGTAATAATGCTATAGAAATGGTGGTCCAGAAGTAGAAGTAAAACAGTTTAGTAGAAAGAAGTATTTTTTTGTTAGACCAGATGATGTAATTGATCCCTCTTTGCACAGTAGCTTTGGTTCTCCAAATAGCACTTGCAATATGGAATTCACTGGTTCCGTGACAAAGAATCTAGTTTGTTGATAACATTGGTAACTTGGAGATTTGCTTGGGTAGGCGCTACACAGAACTAGAGTTTCCTGAAATGATGATACTTAAATGATGCTGAAGACTGTTGTAATTCTTTAAACTTGTTTTGGAGACAAATAATTTTGTATGTGTAACATACGGTAAAAACAGAAAACTGTCTTTCAGCTAGTATTTATGCTCTCAGGATGTTGAGTGTTGAAAAGACTTAATATACAGAGTGCCAAAACTATATAATAGCCTAACTATCATCAAGATACTGGCATGCTTTATAATTTTTGAAGCGTACTTCATTTAGCATGTACAAAGCATGTATTGCAGAATATAAAAAAACAAATTCTGGAAACAAGACCGAGTTTAATAATCAGTTATTTCAGAGAAGTAGTAAGCCAACAAGTAGCTTAAATTCAGAATCTTTCTATGAGTCTTCTCTGCCTACTTGTATAAAGCTCATGACTTCGACACTCATCAGTGTGGTGTACACTGGTAGTGCTGAGCTAGGACAACCCTGTTGCTCTAGCGTCAGAAACTACATCAGTTGCATGTTGATGTAAAGGAGAGCCTAAAAATGCTGCCCTGCTTCAACAGTGCCAGGGTGTTATTAAGTTGCTGAACCATCGTGATGCCTCTTCTGATCATGGGGAGTTCTCATAAACTTGTCATTGACCTTGCATAGATTAAGCTATTGTAATGTATTTGGTTTTGCAGCAGGCTTATTTAGAACTAAAGCCAACTTTTCAAATTTTATACCAACATATAATACTGTCTCCATTTACTTTTAAAAATATTTTGTACTTTACTCATCTGTGCTACTTTTAAGTGATGGGGGCAGAAAACCACTCTAGAGGAAAATAGTTTCTATTCCCATATGTATTATATTTTAGAATGCTCTCTAAACGGCAGTGTTTTTTATTTCACTCTGAAAAACATCATAAGAATGAATTCTGAAAGAATTTTTTTTTGCTGTACAAAACATGGTTCATTTTTTTGACTGTCCTGTATGGCCTCAGTCTTTGCATGCTTAACCTAGAAATGTTTCTGCATTGTTCAGATGTATGTACCTAGTTAGTGTTCCCTGACATTTCTGAAGCTGCAACATTGTCTAATGCCCCAGGGCTTTACTCTGGATTTTTTTTCTGGGAACTTGAGTCCTTTCTGTTTTGTAGCTTATTCTTGGGACACATCTCTCTGCGTATGATAGGAATGTATGATCTGTAGGAATATTTAGTTGTCCCACCACAAGGCTTTCGCTTAGCTCTCTGTCTTGGGATACCATTTTTTTCCCTATCTTTTGCTTTTACTCTGTCTGTTAGGTATGTGGTATAGAGCTGAGTCATTGAAAGTTGTCATCTCATGACTGTAGCCACACTTTGTCCTTTGAAGTCTGGGAACGTGAAAACCAGTTTCTATCTTCTGTCTTGTGGGAAGAGTGAAAACTAGAGGGGGAACCTCTTGACCATGGTTTTTTTGACTTGTTTCTTGTATGTTAATTCTCCCTCTTGAGAACTGACTGATTTTATTAAGTGTGTAAGCAAATGCTTAAATTCTTTTAGAATCAGTCAGTGTAAGTACTTACTGGAGTCTTTGGTTGAATCAGATGTGATGCAGCTTTATGCTTTTGCATAAAATATTTAATCTGTGCAAATTAATTATTAATTCCTTTATTCCTTAATTCCTTAAATTATCCTTAATCCAACCTGGAAAATATTTTGTTATGCTTAAGCCAAAAAGACTCTTTACATAATACACATTGAATCTTTGCAAGTCTGAAATGATGTTTCAAGGAGACTAATAACCTAAGCTCTATGGTTTTTTCCAGTTCCAGTAAGATTAATTTATTTATATATGGGTTTGATTCAGCACACTTCCTCCTTCAGCTTCAATAAACTGTCTTAAACATCTCAGTCGAGTCCAAATTTAATCAAAGCTTCAGAATTTTATATTATTTGACTAAAATACTTGTTTGGACTAATTTCCTGTGCTGTGGTGTGCCACTTGAATGCTGGTAAACCAAGATCAAACAATTCATTACTTTAAAATTCTGTAGGGGTTTGTTTTTTTTTTTTAAGAGAGAAATGACAGATTTATAATATGTTTTTAGCATTTTTAATTTATAAACCTACCAAAATTATTTTAATCATAAAAGGTATAAACTCTGACTTGGCACTTTGTCTTCTGTTTTTCTCAAAGGCTGTTTTTTCTAATTCTTTCTTGTCTAGGCATCTGTGTCTGAGAAAATATAATTCTTCCCTTCACACTGTTCTTCTTTTTTCCTTAAACTGATTAAGCTGTTGATGATGGAGAGGATTGAAAGGAAGCTCCCCACTACCCCCGAAGTTCCTTCTGATACCCTAACTTTTTCTTTCTTAGTCTCTTTTAACAGTCTAGGAAATATGAACATGGTTGCAGAAAAATGCATAGAAATAAACTAAAACTTAACTTGATTTAATATAAAACACGTTGACTAGCAGCAGTATAGAAGGGAGAATGAAAGTAATCACAAGCATAAAAATTAGCAAGGAGCGATAGTTGGTTTTATTAATTGGTTTGTTCAGTTTGTATTCTGAAAATAAAGAACTTCTACCTATCTATATATATCTGCATATATAGACACATTAATATTGGTCACGTATTTTTAGTCTGGAGATTTAAAGCACAAGCTGTCCTGGGTCTCAAACGTCTCTGTTGGCTTTTGTCACTTGAGTACTTCCTGGACAGGTTTGTGAATAAACCTTGTACTTTCTTGGAGCAGGCTTGTTAGGGTTGTGCAGCTGGGCTCTGGCTCTTGCAGTGGATGAGCATGAAGGCAGATAATTTTACCCTTTGAAGAATGAGTTTGGTTGGGTTTTCTTTTACTTCAGTATGGGTTCTCCTTACCCTTCTTAGATTTTGGGCAAAGGGAATCAAGGATTTGAATGAAAACTTTTGTTTTGTTGTTTTCGGGAGAGAACTGTGTGAACGAACTTCTGTGATTGACACATTTCTCTGGAAATCCATAAATCCAAACACATTCAATAAGGCTGAAGACTTCAAGAATTTTTTTGTTTAGAGACACTGTTTCGCATGAATATTGCCATGCATGGAACCCTATTAGTGCTGCCTGGCATTGGGGTGAAATGAAAATGTTTGCAGTTGAAGTCCGAGGGATTGCTTTATGAGTTTTATGATTGACATTTGTAGCTCATATGAGGTCTTCAATGTTTTTAGATAAGAACTCTCATTTAGACTTACAGTTTCAGATAGCTGGCTCTGTTGTGCAAGACCTAGGTGGAACGTGTATACTTTGAGGTTGGTTTGTTTCCTTGCTGATTTTCATTAAAAATAAATAAATCTGTTGGCAAGGGGAAAAGAGGATAAGATTATATTAGTGAGAGAAAGAAACAAAAAAAAAATTCTGCTTTTTCCTCCTGTGCCCTATCCTGTTCTGGCTGATTTTGAGAAGGATCTGTTTACTACTCCAGTTATTTGCTGACTACCTCTGATCATTTTGTATAGATACAGGAAATCTCACACAGACTTGCCATCTAACTTTTAAAAATTATTTATTTATTTATTATTATTATTTTAAGAGAAGTAGAAAGGCATTTGTTAGCCCTTGAAGGTAGGATGAAAGAACCTAGGACTGATGCATTTTACATTGCTGCTGCTTGGAATGATTCCTTAGATCATATTACATATCTCATGCTATGTTTGTCTTTGGGAAATGGGAATCAAGTAGCTTACAAGAATATACCAATCCTTTCTTATTGAGTTTCTGTTATAAAAAGTTGTTTACCCTTACTGTACATTAGACTCTTGGCTTCTGTTCAAGAGGCACTGCCTTTGCATCCACTATTACAGCTAAAGGCAATAGCAACATCTTGAAGGGTACTCTGAACATCAGCAGTGGCTGTAATTGGGTAGCAGGCAAAATGCACTGGGCCTCAGTGATGTATAGCATTTTACACCATTGTCGTGCCATATTATTTTGCTTTTGCTGTGTTATACTATATTGCTTTTGCTGGGTATTTTGATGAAGTGTGCATACTCATGGAAACTGGTTGAATTCCTTCATGCAATATTGCATCTCAAAGTTAAAGCCACCTGAGCTGTACATTGCAAGGAGTTGCCTTACTGTCTTGATAAAAGATTGGAAACTGAGGTACAGACGTCATTATGAATAACCACAATTTTGTGGAAACATAATGAGAGTATTACCTGTTTTGAACATTATGAGCTCCATCCCAGAAGTTCTGACTGTTTTGTATCAGCAAACTGAAGTATCTAAGCTTCATTAGAATTTTCTTTTACTACTTCTGTGTGGTAACACAGCATTTCATGGTATTTTACTAGAAATTATTTCTAAAAGGTTCCCTCCCTTGTCTTGTTCTGTCTTGCTGAAGGAAGCATTTAAAATACCTCCCACAGTTAAAGCATAATAGAGCAAATTCAGTCTTACTGAAAGCCATTTGGGAGAACCAGTTTTGATGATTAAAGGAATATGTATTTAAATGTGTCATTCTGTACCCTATTCTTGCATTATGTCTTTTCTGAATAGCTGGAAAATTGAAGATATGTTGGGAATATAAATATTTAAGACTTTGTTTTAATGTATTTTGAGAGGAGAGAAATTTGTTAAAATGAGAGCTATTGTGATATAAGAAAGTCAGAAATAATGCCATAAAATTCAAACACTTCCTTTGTTTTCATGTCAGCCTCCAACAAAGTGCTCTCAATCTTAAAAATGGGAAAACGGGGGCCTTGTAGAGGGGACCCCTTCTTTACAACATGAGAGTACATTTTAGTGGGAAAGTGAAAGATTCCTGCTTGGTTCACAACCCTTTGGGCTACTTTAGTGTCCTTTGGCTTGTTGAGCAGTGTACTCCCAACAGTTTTTCCAAAGGTTTTCTATAAACTTCATGCTGGAGAGGTCACTGCCTCTTTGACTTGACTCTTGCAATCCTTCTGTCACAGACTGAAACCAGGCCTGTGCTAAATTGCTCTATGTATCTTAGTATTGCCTGATGCAATTCCTTTTTGTGATTTAATACATTAAAGCATTGAAGGCCTTAGGGAGATGCAGAGTGTTGTAGGAGCAGCTAAAGAAGAAGAAGAAAATACTAAAGCAGTAATATTGTGGTCCTGAGCTAGCTAGAGCTAAGATTAGTGTGCGTGTGAAAAGAATCGCAAGGTCAAGCTGGAAAGCTGCTTGATGCATGGTTGTTCTCTGTGGCTGGGAGAGTCACGTGGACGTATGTGGTATGTGAGAGATAAGAAATACCTGGCCTGGCTGGGGAGTTTGGACCCAGAGTCAGCTGAGAGCCTGTGTATAGTTATGGAGCAATAAAGTTACAAGAGGGTTCTGCCTGGACAAAAGTCTGTCCCACTTGAATTCATTTGCCACAAACGGTGCTGTAAATGGTGCCCCATGTGCCACAGAGTGTCATCCTGCAGATGGATGGGTTTCAACTGTAGGGAAATAAAGCAAAAAACTGAAACCACCCCCAAACTCTTTACAAACAAGCTTGACACGTGACTTCTGCTTTCATATCTTTCTGTGATTTGAGTGGAAAAGAATGACATTGCAGCCTTCTGGTGTTCTTCTTTACCACATGCCCTTCTTCCCTGTAATATGTATCAAGAGAAATACACCTCTGCCCCCCATTTTAACCTATGTTTATAATTTATATATTGCTTTAATATCGTTAATATCTTATCTTTAATTCTTTCCTATCATGGGCGGCATCTATCTGTCCCAGATCTTAGGGGTACACTGGATGCCGTGAAACCTGTGGGCTGAACAGTGGCCTCTGCAGTTTGTCATGACAAAGCTCCTATTTCCTTCTCCTAAAACTTCTGATACTGTTGACTCTGTGGTGCTGCTTATGACCATAGGACCATAATGCCTGTAGTTCTTATCACTATTGCTCAGACGTTGGAAGCCTACTGAAAGCCTGAGAAATCAGACCATTATATATGTTATAGGTCCAAAATTCTGAGATACCAGGTCTAGTGCACAGTTCGTTTCCATTCAAGAAAATCCAATCCATGCTGTAGCTTGTTCCTTTGGGAGTGGAAAATATTGGTAGAACTGTATCCCCTTTGCTTCCTGGGGCCCTCCCCGTCTGGTAGGGTTGCAAATTTTGTTTGACTTTGCAAATGAAGAATGTTTTCTTATGGGGATTATACCAAAAGAAGTAGTCCTAGTGTCGTGAAAGGGTAACATAGTTCCCTGAGGAATGTATGCTTCATTAAGCTTGGAGAGGTCACATCTCATACAAAGAAAGCTGAAGTCAAGTCTCTCAAAGATGTGTACAATTGTCAAAATCAGGATTATTTTTTTTTAGCTGAAGAAACTGCAAAGCAAGACATTTTGAGCAAAGATATTATGCTTTTACACTCATTTGCGTCAAATAATTTCAACCTACTTTATAAACCTCTTTAATCTGTTACACAGATTAGCTCAGGAGGGACAGTAGCTAGCATTTACAGTTCAAATTGGCAAACTAAACCACAGTGCAGAGGGCTAGTGCAAAGTCCAGTAAAATCTAGTTTTAGGATCCTGGCTCCTGCTGGCTGGTTTAACCCCTGTTAGCTACACCCAGGTTCTGACCAAGTTTATTTTCTTTTGCTTCTGAACTCTTTTGGAGCAAATCTAGTGAACTGATACAAGGAAGAGGCTTCATCTCTTGTTTACAGTTATCAAGAGAAACTTACCCATTTTTGCTTCTAGGAACCTTCTATTTCATTGGAGTTTGGGGTTGTTTGTTTGTTTGTTTGTTTGGGGGTTTTTTTGTGTGTTTTTTTCTTTTTTTTTTTTTTTTAACCCTTTTCCCAAATAGCCAGTGCAACAAGTGTCTTTACCCTATATGTGTTCTTTAAAGAGTTGAACAACTTCAGTGATGTAGGTCAGGACTGTGACATAGCAAGATCAAAATATCACAGCATGGAAGAAAGCCAGACTTTTAGATGGCTTTCTATATGTGAACAATACATTTCTGTATCTTGGGATAACTGCATTCCTAGTTACTTGTGAAAGATTCCTTTTCCTTCAATGAATTAGTTTGAAACAACTTTGTCGTTTTGTAGACAAAGGGAAATGTGAATTTTTATGTATATAAATACTTTAAATTTTGAAAACCCTCCTGAAGGCACGTAACTTTTAATTTCAGGTGCTAATTTCAGACATTATTTCATAAGGCATAATCCCAAGTCTATAGCTGCATTGAAGCTCAGCTGATTTTACTGTATCTTATATTTTTTCTTTTGGGCAAACAATTGTATCTTGTTTATTAAAATATTCTACTGACTGCAAAGTGCTTGTTCTGTTTCTGCTGTATTTGCCAAGTCTTCTTTAAGGCTGCTGTTTTCAATGTGTCCAAAAAATGCTTAATTTGAAGAGGAAAACTTGGTGGGTTTTAGGCATGCTTTAGAGCTATTCTGTCTGGCATGAGAGCTTTTCTGTCTGAGGCTACTTGATATCTCCAGGACAAATGTCTGGGTTAGATGCTAATATCACACAATGGGAGATGGTCTATTTAAAAGAACAAACAAACAAAGCTATTGTAGTTTTTTATCTCAAGTTAATATCCTCTCTGTGTCCCTTTTTATCCTAGAATTTGAATTTACATTTTTCATTTTGTCATGCTGCAGTTTGTATCTTTGAGAGCACAGAGTTACTTGAAGATATACTGCACTCAATATCCTTTAGTTTGTTTTCTAAGTTAGTAAGGGAATTTATGGCTTGGGTGTTTTGGGACAAGAGGGACAGTAACTGACAGACATGCCAGAAGAAGAAAACTAAAGAGAAGAATTTCTTACATTTTCAAGACTTAACTCCAAAGTTGTAGATTGAAAGAAATAGCTAAGTGTGTGTGTTTAAAAAAAGAAAAGTGTGTGTGTGTAAATATATATATATATGTATATAAAGATTCATATTAAATATGTCCATGAGCTTACCATTTAGGCTCCTCACAATCATCTGTGCAACATTCAGAAGGTCTCCTAACATAACTAACTTTACGTTATTTGCAGGATGTCAGTGGCTTCAATTTGCTGCTCTTTTCACCCTTTCTCATCAATTTTGTAACATGGTTAGTAGTGAATTAGAGTGATCAGGTTTTTTAGTAGGTCACTTTATATATTTGGTGAAGATTCCTTCATCTGCACATCCTTTGTGTTACATATAACCTGTGGCATGCATGCCAGCATTTCTTACTTGATAAAACTGTAGCTCGGAAGACAGTGATGCATTATAGCCAAGTGGTTAAATTGCTTTTGCAAAAGCAAAAGCTTTTGCAATAGTGTTTGAGATTTGAACTTTGAAATGTGCTTTTGGTAATAACTGGCTCGTTCTTTGAAGATGGTTCTGCCTCTGAAAAATCATCTACTTTTTGCAAAAAGAAAACTAAAAGGAAGGAAGATAAAAATGAAATATGCATTGTTGCCGGTGTATTTTGGTGCTGAAAAAAATCTCCGGAGCAGTTAATTAGGGGTGAGATAAGAGCGGGTTTATTTGCCAAGATGTTATAGGACGCGCGCCCGGCCGTGCCTGACAGGTTACATTTTATAACACTATCCATCCAATCCCAGATGTGTCCACCCTGTGGCCCTTCCTCTGGACCGTCCCGGGCCCACCCCCTTAGAATTGGGTCTGGGGACTTTTTGGGACCACCTACTTCATCATCTTCAGCTTCATCAGAGCACAAAGGGTACATAGTTACCTAATTTTTGACCGTATTCTGTTATTCAGGCCCTGATATGCTGTTCTCTAAACAGTCTAGGTCTTGCCTTGACAAAAGACAAAACATTGCCCCTGAATTCAGGGGTAGGTTTGATATGGGGAGCATAGAATGGGGTAAGAGGGTTAGGGAATGTAAACAAGGGAAAGGAACAAGGGACAAGGGGTAGGGGGAGGAAGGTTGCTGCTTTTTAAAACTTACAATTCTTACAAATATTAGAAAAATAAAAAACCATTAGGGGCTTAAGGCATCACATTTAGGAGTGAAAAATGCACCGAAATGTCATTACTGGATATCCCAGCAAATGACCTGTTGCAATGGGGGGCACTGTTGTGTCTCTGTTACAGCAAGTGGGGACAGATTTTATTTCCTTAGTGCCAGATATCCTGCCATTTGTTGACTTTTTCATTTGAGTTAACATTTATCTCATGTTAGTCAGTTATTCATTAACTGATGTGACTGGTGTTACACACATATGAAGAAAAATTACCCGCAGATTCATTGGAGTCAGAATTCTTCATCAAAGAAATTTGTTAGATCTTTTTCCATCTGTATGGTATGTTTTTAAACTAAGACTTGATTCACGAAGTATCAGACCAGGAAAATGTTTTCATATTAGCTGTGTATGCAAGAACAGGTACTTTGTCTTTCAAATATGTGCTTGATTATTTGTGAATAGATTGATAATGTGCCTATATGTGTGTATGTGCCAGGCACTGAAGAGGTAACTGTTTTTGAAAATAAGCAAGGGATTCCTGTATTCTGACACTGCTTGTTAAGATGTGAATGTACAGAAGTGCAGAAGCTAAATGCACCTTGATTGTGTGTAACTATGAAATATTACGCTAATGTGTATCCAGTACATTTCTTTACAAGAATAAAGAAACAATTGAAAGCTGACAAACCAGGTTATTGTAAATGTCTCTAAGATTAGCTGTAGCTTCAGTTGGGGGACCAGAGAAGTCTTTCTGAAGTTTGTTTTATGCATTTGGCACACAATGTGTAACTTTTTAAACCCATGAATGAGACACTTATACTCCATTTTCTGTCCCTGCATTGTTATTGAAGTCTTGCAGTCTTGCTTTTCAGCTCCATACTTTTTCTCTAAATGCTAATTTTGTAGCATGTCTCAGGCCTTTGGAAACGAGGAAAAAAGTTGGAGCTACTCACATATCTTCAGTGTAGGTTGTTTGGACGTTATAATAGCCTCTCTGTTATCTTTTAACAAGTTAAAAACTCTTTTGCTTTTAACCTGTGTCTGGATTAACAGTGGAAGACTTTGCTGCAACTGCTCATGAGAACTGAAGTTAGATACAATGGATCTTGACTTTTTTGCTTCATATGGGAAGAAATATGCTATGCGTATACATGGAGTCAGAGGAAAAAAAATCAGTGCATCTTAGGTGGTTCAATGTGTCTTGCATTGAGTCTTGTAGCTCAAAACCAGTAGCAGAGTATTAAAGTCTTCTATTGAATGATGCATTTTGAGTGCTTTGCAGTTTAGTGACAGTTCAGCATAGTGATAAGTGGTAGCGTGCAATTGCAAAGGGATTGTTTTATATACAAGAAAGGGTACTTTGTGACTCTCCTAGTCCTAGAACAATACCATCTAACATGGGAAAGTGCAGACGACACAGAACCAGAGGAATATGGAATTTTTCTGTAAAGTCAGGTTGCTATATATAGCTGTTTTAGACACAGAGAAGCTCAGGGAAGAAAATGATCAAGTGTTATTGATAACGTTAGCTCTCATCTTCTGTATCTGAGATGAGTGCAGTTGGTTAGAGCATGATAAATAATGCCAAGGTTTTTTAGGTTGGATCCCCATATGGGCCATTCACTTAAGAGTTAAACTTGATGATCCTTGTGAGTCCCTTTCAACTCAGAATATTCTGTGATCTTCTTACAGCCCAGAGTTGCCTGGCTATAAGATGCCATGAAGCTGCAGAGATTCTTACTTCTTTTCTGAAGTTCTCATCCACTGGATGTCCCCAACGTTCTTGTGTCAGAATAAAGGGGATTTTACTTAGGCAGTAAGTCAGCTGTAATTATCAAGCAAATAGCAGCAGAGTTGTGTTTTAGTCAACCAAAGGATAAAAGATATGCTTGATTCCTCACAGGTTTTGATCAATGGAGGGAAGGGAGAGAGCAGAGATTATATTTATGTGTGTCAGTAATGACAGTTTTATTCTGCAGTGCTTCCAGTTATTAATTTCATGAGTACGTAATGTCAGTTCATCTGTGCTTTTCCACTGCACTATCCAGCCAGCCTGCAAACTTCTTTGGGGTTTTTGTTAATTCTCTCTTCTTAGTATAGGCAATGAAAGTAATTGAAATTTCATGTGTTTATCTACTTTAACCTTAGGTGTTGCTAATGTGAACACTAGCAAAACCTGTTTATAAGCAGTTGGGTGATCATGTGGTCAGGACAGTGTTTTCTCTGTAGATAGAGATGTTTGCTGCTTGGGATAGTGGTGCAGAGTGCACGTGGCTTTGATTCTTTAGCTGTCAATTGCCCTGCCTGGTGGTTTGTCATTTTGGCTTGAAAGGAGAATTGGCAGTTGTAATTGAAGGTGGCATATGAAGTTTTGCATGCTGTGTCAGGCAAGAGGTCACAGAGGCAGATGATGTCTTTGCTTTCAGCAACAGGAGTGCTATCATGACAGCTTAATTAAAATCTTCCGTGTGTTTAGTATGGGTGTTTGGTGATAGACTAGTAAATCATGAGTGGCAGTTACAAAATGAGCTGCAGAGATGCAGACCTTGGACTTGCAAGCCCACTGAGGAGTCAGAGGCTACTGCAGACAAACTTCAAGGGGTTCAATCTGTCTTATTTTCTTTGGGGGTAGTGTGGAGATCGTAAGCAGGCTAGGAGTTGAACAATCAATGTGCCACTTTTTTTTCCTTTTTATGAGTATTTGCGATTTAAGAAGCATTGAGAATCAGAGATAGATCTTTTTCATGACTACTTGTGGAGGGAAATGCTATCCCTTCTATGCTACTGGTTAAAAGCTGGTACTCAGTGTTAAAGCTGGAATGGGTTGTCCTAGCGTAGTCAGGTCTCTTTCTTTTTGTCTGTGCTGTGTACAGGACTGATGTTTCTTTTTGTTCTTGCAGCTTGCTCTGTTGTATGGGCTGCATCTTCTTTTTATTATTCTAAGGATTATAAATTACATGAGGCATGAGGGCCCTTCTGCTCAGTAAGCCACTCTGTATACCGTGACTTGAGATCTGGCAGGACAGCTCACCAACAGTTCCTGAAAGAAAACTCCTTTGTTGTCCAGGTGTTACCACAGAGTTTCTGGCTCCACTCTGCTGGTTGAGAGGTGAGTCTGTCCTGGAGAGCCATTAATTTCAAAGTGAACATATTAAATGAAACAGTTTTCACTGGGGTTAACCTCAAGGTGCTTGTTAAAGTGAGCATGCACGGTGACTATTACTGAAGCTCACTTGAGTGGTGTAAATGGATGAACCTACAGTTTTCTGACTGTATGTGTGAAATTTGAGGGTGCCTGTTGTATGGGATTGTAGAAATAATCTAACACTTGATTTTCTCTAGTCATCATGTAATCCATGTTAGTCATGCTTTTCCTGGATTTCTTTGAGTTTTGCTTTCTGAATATTCAAACAAGGTGGTTTGGGTTTTTTTTGGTGTGGTGTTTTGTTGTTGTTGTTGGTTTTTGTTTGTTTGTTTGTGGGTTTTTGTTTGTGGTGTTGTTGTTTTCTTTGGGAGCAATGTATACACAATATCTTCTTCATAGGAAGTGTTTTAATTTGGAGCCAAACCTCTGAAATTGTGTGAGTGCACAGAATATCTATTCTGCTTACTCTGCTCAGCCCATGCGCCCCGTAAAAGTTCCAGAACAAGGGTAAGGTATTGGGGATTGCTGAAGTTCCAGATTTCTCAAAAAGCTGAAAAGTTATTTATTAACTAAAACTGAGATGATGATGGAAGAATGCTGAAAAGGATAGAGGAAGGGAGAAAGCCCTCCATGTTTCCCTGTAAGTAAGTAATGCAACTGAGAGCAGCAGTGGACACTCGGGTTCTGCACCTAGTCTGGCTGGTGACCCTTTGACTCTGCCTGGAGGGAGCTCAATCAATGCAATTGGGACATATTCAAAGGAAGTATCTGTTTTTCCTTATTTTATTATCATTTTTTATTCTAGGTAGTGACACCCTGCTTTTTTCCAGGCAACTACGAGCTGGTAAGTATTTTTGGTACTACTGATATCCATCAAGTTTTATTAGGTTATAGGTTAGGTTATTGTTGCAGTCTGATACATTCTCTTGTTATTTCAGTACTGTGCCATCACCTTTCCTCTCTGAAGGCTTGGCAAATTAAGGGTCTGTTCCTGAAGCTTGTTACTGTGTCTTGTCCCATGCAAGAAAGCATAAAACTGGATGTTTTATGCTTTTATTTGTGTGTTTTAAATAAAAAAAAAAAAGACAGTGATTATTTGTTTCAACATACTGATGCCTCATATCAGTTTGAAAGTACAAGTATTGTAAGATTGGGTTGCGGCCTGTTATTTTTTGTTAAAGGCGGAAGACAGGAAGTTAATCCACACTTAGGATAGGAAAATTATAAGCCTTTTCTGGCTTGCATGACTGAATTTGGTTATTCCAGCTCCAAGGGTAGCATGAGTGATGCCTGGAGGATGGGGCGTAACAGTTACTTGTTGAACCAGCATTGGCACCCACTAGTGTCATTACTAGGACTAATCAGCCAACAGCTGATGCCCAAGTGTCAGCCAAGAACTCTGTGTATTGTAATGCAACCACTGGCAATTAGGAATCCTGCATCTCACTTCTGCCTTGCTAAGTGAATTGGCTAAGTCACTTTGCGTATTTTAGTGTCTTGATTTCCCTGTTGGAAGAATACAGGTAGTGATACTTACTTATTATGAACCACAGAAGTCAAAAGGTGCTTTTTAAAATTATTATCCTATAAAGGAAAGCCTGGAAACCTAAATCAGTAATTTCTGGTATTATGAGGAATGTGAATGTCAACTCATTGGAGGTCTCTCCTAAATTTGACCCAGTAATTTTATGAATTAACCCACATCAGGGTCTGAGAATCTTGTATGGCACCACTGCTAAAATTATAAATAGAAAAAAAACCCCCTTTCTTATGTATGCAACTCACAGTATTAGGTGCATACTGGCAACTGCACTTGCTATTTCTTTTGTGTTGTGCACACAACCCGAGTATTGATTCTGGCAGAGAACATTTGTCATTGTGATTCAGGAACAGTTTTAAACCTGTGGGGTATGTTACCAGTCATTAATAATTCTGATTGAATTTGGTTTATGTGAACTGTTTATATAGGGCAGTGCTAATCTGGGCACAAGTGTGACCTGCTGACAGGTGAAGAACTTAGATGGCAAAAGTGACCTAACCGGTTCTAGTTTACTAGCAGGGATGTAGACAGAGGTATAGTCAGTCCCCAAATAAAACATTTACTAGTTTTAGGCAGAAGAAGGAGTAGAATTCTATTTAAATTTCTTGCAGGGAAATCTGCAGGTGAAATATTTTACTACATAGTGTGCAATGTGTTCTTATTATTGAGAGTGAGATTGAACAATGTGTTTTGCTTTTGATGTGAAATTTTTAGATTGATGTGACATTTTTAGATTAAGAGTCTTTGTTGTGCACAAGTAAATTTTATCTGTTTAGTGAAGAGTTCTGTTGGTCTGAAGGAGCATGATCTGTGATGGCATTAGCTGTAAGCTGTTTCTTTTACAACTTTCGAGTGTAAAATCTTGAGAAGATCAAGAATAAGTACTTGAGATTTTTAGATAATAGAGAGGGCAACATCTATTCAAATTAACCAAAACTTTGTGGCATTACAATTTGCTGCAGAACCATGGATTTATCACCATTTATTCCAGCAAGGAATTCCAACCTTTTAGTTTTCACATGAATAAACAATTTAGTATGCCTGCTTTAAATCAGTGTTGCATATATTTAGCCAGTGTAAAGGCTTCCTGTATTGCTCTCCTTAAGGTGGCTTATAGCAATAACTGTAGTTAAACTCTCCATGGCATGTTTGTTGGAAGACTGTTGAAACCTGATGAAATTCACAGATGTTCTTTTTCTTCAGAATATGGGGTTTATTGATTATTTTCGGCTTGGATGCCAGTTTCCAAAGAGGCCCTTTCTTCCCATTTCTCATGAGGCATTTATCTTGAAGCTTTGTAGTGACATCAAGAGCCTCATATATCAACTCAATGCAGCTGTTAGGAGTTCAGGTGCTAGAATATAAACAGCTGCTGTTAAGTGTTCTAATACTACTTTATGTTGTCATGCACATTCCTCAGATTGGAGAAAGGGAGATAATGCTAGTCCAACTCTGTTAATGCAAGCCAAACGTTTAGCAAAGATGACCGATTCCACTGCACTTATATTTCATGAAGAGGCAATGGGCTATTTGTAAAAATGGTCTTTCATTGCAGAGATGTATAGCTTGACCCAAAGATTTTGGAAAAAAAAAAAAAAAGGAAAGAAAAGTGCCATGGTCACTGCCTTTTTTTTTTTTTTAACCGGAGAGTGACTTAGCCTATGTAATACTTCTAAAATATGATAAAATCAAAGATGGTAAGTTTGTTTAAAAAGCCTTTATTGGAATTATTTGATCTTATTTTGCAAGATTACTAGTTACTCGGTAGATCGTAATTTTTTAAATTAAAAAAAATTGCTAACAACTACACACTTTTTTTCTTAAATAAGTCTTTTTCTCTAGTGCTACCAAAATGAGAAGGTTTAAGCCCTAACCTTAAAGCTCCAAATAGTTTTTGTTTAATCTATTACTTAAAGATAAAAATTAATGGAAAGCTAGTGGAAGGATATTATTTTTTAGGTAATTTTTAGATTCTGGGAAATATTCTAGGATAGTTTAAGATACTTCAAGATCAGTGTTTGTCTTCTTTGCTGAATTTTTTTTTCTATCCTTCAAAATGATATGTGTTTGAAAAGAATAAAGGAAACTAAATCTTAATTTTTCAGAGGCCCATCACCTATCCTGACAAATGTCTTGCAGTAATGAAATGTGGTGTGAAGGCCCAAACCTCTTATGTACGTGGATTCTTATTCTAAAATAACTTCCTTGATGAATGGTCCTTATCACTGGATGACTTATCAATTCTAAGACATGGTTAAATAGTGATCTTGAACAGAGAAATTTCTGATTTAATCTTTATAACTTTTCTTCCTTTCCCACCTCTTTTTTTTTTTCCTCTTCCCCCCGCTCCCCCAAATGATTACCAGGAAATTCTGCATACTTCTAGATTACCGTTTAAACATCACTTTTCATAACCAGCTGTTCTGATGTGGAAAGAGTAAGTGGACACTTACTTGCAACATATATTTTATTATAACAGTCAGTTCAAACTGAAGTTTGTTCAGCTGTTTTGCTAAGTCTTCAGTGGAAGTTTGATCATTTTGACAAAATTGGGGAAGGATGTCTAATTATGCCTCCCTCCTCTCCCCTTTAATTGTTCAAGCCTCTTTTCTGTCTCTGAGGAGAAAAATTAAAGACTTGAACATTTATACCCCTCATAACTAACTAAACATTTGATTTTGAATAGTGAGTCAAACTGTGCTCTAGCCTCTTTCAAAATAAGAGGAGAACAGAATAAAAGTAATTGTGGGAGAAATAGATTTGGGTTTTTTTGTGTGTTTATGTGTCCTTTTTTAAAAGGAGCAGGAGAGAATACCTTGAAAAAAATGCTGAAGAATTAAGTGGTAAAGCCACAAAGGCCTCATTCTACTTGCATACCTCATTTTTTACTTGAAATCTATGGCAATTAACATATACCTACATATATTCAACCTAGTGCCAGCATTTTCTCAAAAAACCCCTAAAAGCTGAAAATACATGTTGATAGAAAATAAAACCAACCCCCCAACTATATATGGGGAAAGTGAGCAAGACAACAGAAAACCTTAAGAAAACTCAGTACTTTTAACAGTGTTTGAAAGAATGTTTGTTCCCTATGGCAAAACAACCCCTCCCTCTTTTTCATGTTGTCTGTTGAATGCAATTCTCCCCAGATGCTTTGTATGAAAAAGATCAGTGAATATGACAACTTGAATTTTTATGTTTACCGCATTCATTTTTAAACACATCTTTTCAGAAGAACAATGGGAGACAATCTGATGGAACTCTGCCCATCTGTTTTTAATGTGAACCTGCAAGAAATTTTTTGAGAAATATGAGGCTAAATAACTGCGTGCTATTGGGAAGGCCTGTGCGTGTAGATGAAGGATTGCATTCTCCAATTTCATTTTAAGTGGTGCCTTGGTATTAGAAGACATAAGATGTTAACTTGGGTTGATCAGTATGACCTCTGAATACCCTGGAGTATGATGACTGTGAGTAAATAGTTAGAAATTGACATATGCAATGATTTTGCTCTGCTGGCTGTAATTTTGGTGTCCAGCTTAAATCAGTGAAAGCTTTTCTGGAAAATGTGTCAGGTGGGTTTGATTTGTAATAAAAGTGTGACTAATGGCTAATTAGTTTCTAGATTTTCCTGTCTTTCTTCTTTCAAACAATAGCATGGAAATCTTACAAAAAACTAGGAAAATGCCCAGGTCTGTTTTTTAGAGGGACTTGACTTTTTTTCCTATTTGCTACATTCAGGCGTTTGCTCACAGGACCTGTGAGGTGCATACAAAACAAGCATTATATGCACAGAGCAAGCATGAGTTGGTGAAGGATACACTAAGTCTCCAGACATCCCCAGTTGTTGTGACCTTTCCTGGCTCCTTTCATGACTCTCACCAGAGCAGTTCTGCCAGAGAGTGCTGCAGGTTGTAGCTTGCTCTGTCTTGCTATTCAGTTTTGCTTTATTAAATTTTGACCTGTTTTTTTTTCTTCCTTTCCTTTCTTTTTTCCAGCTTCAAAAAAAGAAATAAATCTACTTTTCTTGATTTCTTAGTGTCATAGATAGGCAGAAGCACAGACTTATGAGACACCTTCTTGATAAAACCTGTGAGCTGATGCCCGATTCGAATATGAATATTTTTCAAACTTTTTTTTCGATTTGCCTCTGTGTAATGCACTTCATTGGAGTTTGTTTTTTGGTTTTATGTTTCAAGTGCTTCCCAGAGTAAGACCATGGACCTCAGAGATCTGCAGAGCAGAGGTTCAAAAATGCTATTTTAAGTGCAATCAGTGCCTTGTTCATAAATGTCTCTGATTTAGCCGTAAGAGGGAACAGAGAATAAAACTGTCTGAGTATGGAAACGCCACTCCCCTAAATGAATGAAATGTAGTGATCCTGAATTGAGCAGTGCAATGTATACTAAATTCAAAAGCTATAGTTTACTAGGAGGGAGGGCTCATGTTGTTTCTAGGAATATTAGAGAATTACAAGATTCAGTAGGTGTTCAAATATGAACTTTTGTTATAATGCAGTGTGTTCAGTCCCAGGTGTTCATCCAAAATGAAATGAACTCACACGACTGGAGTGCTGCTATGGGGGGCTACAAGCTCTTCAGAAAGGACAGACAGGGAAGGAGAGGTGGAGGGGTGGCTTTATATGTTAGAGAGTCTCTTGACTCTATTGAAGTTGAGGTCAGCAGTGACAAGGTTGAGTGCCTGTGGACCAGAATCAGGGGGAAGGCCAACAAGGCTGACATCCTTGTGGGTGTCTGTTACAGACCGCCCAACCAGGATGAGGAAGGAGATGAATTATTCTACAAGCAGCTGGCAGATGTCTCAAAATCTCCAGCCCTTGTGCTCATGGGTGACTTTAACCTGCCGGATATCTGCTGGGAGCTTCATACTGCAGAGAAGAGGCAGTCAAGGAGGTTCCTGGAGTGTATAGAGGATAATTTCCTTCATCAACTGGTAAATGAGCCTACCAGGGGTAAGGCCCCACTAGACCTACTGTTTACAAACAGAGAGGGGCTGGTGGATGATGTAGTGGTTGGAGGCCGCCTAGGGCATAGTGACCACGAAATAATAGAATTTTCAATCCTCAGGGATGTAAGGAGAGCCATCATTAAAACCTCTACTCTGGACTTCCGGAGGGCAGATTTTGGCCTATTCAAAAAACTAATTCAGGGCATACCCTGGGAAACAACCCTTAAAGGCAAGGGGGTCCAGGAGGGATGGACATGCTTCAAACAGGCAATTTTGAGAGCACAGGAACAGGCTATACCAGTGTACCAAAAGGCCAGCCGGAGGGGAAGACGGCCGGCTTGGTTAAATAGGGAGGTTCTGAAAGAAATCAGGGATAAAAAGAAAGTTTACAGACTGTGGAAAAAAGGACTGGCTACTTATAAAGAATTTACGAAGAGAGCTAGGTCATGCAGGAAAAAAATTAGAGAAAGAAAAGTGGAATTTGAAGTTAATTTGGCTAATTCAGTTAGGGATAACAAAAAGTCCTTTTATAAATACATTAATAGCAAAAGGAGGGGCAAGGAAAACCTCAATTCTCTGTTGGACTTGGAGGGAAATATAGTTAACAAAGATGAGGAGAAGGCTGAGGTACTTAACACCTACTTTGCCTCAGTTTTTAGCAGTAAGACAGGTGGCCCTCAGGACAACTGGCCTCTAGAGCAGATATACAGAGACAGAGAGCTGAATAGCCCTCCTGTATTCCAGGAGGATGTAGTTAGCGACTTACTGAGCCAGCTGGATCCTAACAAGTCTATGGGACCAGACGGGATCCATCCCAGGGTGATGAGGGAGCTGGCAGAAGAGCTTGCCAAACCGCTCTCCATCATCTTCCAACAGTCCTGGCTCTCTGGGAAGGTCCCAGATGATTGGAGGTTGGCGAATGTCACCCCAATCCACAAAAAAGGCTGCAAGCAGGACCCTGGCAACTACAGGCCTGTCAGCCTGACCTCGGTGCCTGGCAGGGTTATGGAGCAGATCATCCTGAGTGCAATCACACAGCACCTTCAGGATGGACAAGGGATTAGACCCAGCCAGCACGGGTTTAGGAGGGGCAGGTCCTGTCTGACCAACCTGATCTCTTTTTACGATCAGGTGACCCACCTGGTGGATGAGGGGAAGGCTGTGGATGTGGTCTATCTAGACTTCAGCAAGGCCTTTGACACTGTCTCCCATAATATACTCCTGGAAAAGCTGGTAGCCCATGGCTTGGACAAGTGTACCCTCTCCTGGATTAGGAGCTGGCTGGAGGGTCGGGCCCAGAGAGTGCTGGTGAATGGAGCTGCATCCAGCTGGCAGCCGGTCACTAGTGGTGTTCCCCAGGGGTCTGTGTTGGGTCCAGTCCTGTTTAACATCTTTATTGATGATTTAGATGAGGGGATCGAGTCCATCATCAGCAAATTTGCTGATGACACCAAATTGGGAGGGAGTGTCGACCTGCTGGAAGGCAGGAGGGCTCTGCAGAGGGATCTGGATAGACTTGAGAGATGGGCTGATTCCAATGGGATGAAGTTCAATAAAGCCAAGTGCCGGGTCCTGCACTTTGGCCACAACAACCCCCTGCAGCGCTACAGGCTGGGCACAGAGTGGCTGGAAAGCAGCCAGGCAGAAAGGGACCTGGGGGTACTAATTGACAGGAAGCTCAACATGAGCCAACAGTGTGCCCAGGTGGCCAAGAAGGCCAATGGGATCTTGTCCTGTATCAAAAATAGCGTGGCCAGCAGGAGCAGGGAAGTGATCCTTCCCCTGTACTCTGCGTTGGTGAGGCCACACCTTGAGTATTGTGTTCAGTTCTGGGCCCCTCAGTTCAGAAAGGATATTGAGGTGCTGGAGCGGGTCCAGAGAAGAGCAACAAGGCTGGTGAAGGGACTGGAGCATAAGTCCTATGGGGAGAGGCTGAGGGAGCTGGGGTTGTTTAGCCTGGAGAAGAGGAGGCTCAGAGGTGACCTCATCACCGTCTATAACTACCTGAAGGGAAGTTCTAGCCAGGTGGGGGTTGGTCTCTTCTCTCAGGCACTCAGCAATAGGACAAGGGGGCACGGGCTTAAGCTCCGCCAGGGGAAATTTAAGTTGGATATCAGGAGAAAATTCTTTACAGAGAGAGTAATCAGGCATTGGAATGGGCTGCCCAGAGAGGTGGTGGATTCACCATCCCTGGAGATTTTTAAACGCAGATTGGACGTGGCACTGAGTGCCATGATCTAGTAAATGGACTGGATTTGGACCAAGGGTTGGACTCGATGATCTTGGAGGTCTTTTCCAACCCAATCGATTCTATGATTCTATTCTATTCTATGAACAGCAGGCTTTCTTTGAACAAAAACAAACTACAGAAGTAGGGGATCAACAAGAGGGAGAGGTTTGGCAATTTTCAGAGCCAGGTTTGCCTGCTTGTTTATTTTCTCCAAACCTTTCCACTGAGTGAGGGAGGTACTTTTGCAAGGCAGAAGTGTCTGCTTTTCTGAAGTGTGATGCTATTTACTATAGCAGATAAATGCAGAAGTATAATGTTCTTACAAGGTAAAGCATGCTTCTTGCTACCTTCCTAGCTTTCTTTTTCTAAAGCAAAATTATCAATGTTTCAGACTCTTCAGTATCATTAGTTTTCAATTGGCATTGAAACTTTTTATATATGTTTGATTTCTCTAAACAGCAAATGGACTTGCGTAGATTCTGCTGGACAGCTCACACTGGAAAAGGGAAATACACACTCCGAAGTGTGGGTTTTTTTCCTGCTTATCTGCATAATTTTCTATTCCTTCATAGCTTATCCTAAGAATGACAGATCTTATATCCCTTATGAATATGCTTTTAGTTAGTCTTTGAAAAAGCTTTCTCAACAGTGGAATGTGTAAAAGGAAAGGACAGCACTAATCCCACCACTATAAAATGAATGTCAACCAAATATTAAAATTATAAATGACTGTAGCATTAGTTATTAGTGTCATGGAAGACTGCCACCTGTCTTTCAAAAGGAAAAGAAAAATCTTTTAATGTTAATTTAAAAATCAGCTTTTCTTATAGTCAGCATTCATTTTAATAAACACAATGAATCATGTATCCATGTAGACCCCTCTCTTCAGATAGAACTGTGATTCCTTAGATTAAATTCTTATGTTTGGTATGACTGTTATATAATGGTGGATTCTGTTTGCTGATTGTTTAACTAAACTTCAATCTCTAGCATCCAATTCAAATTTAGTTCACTGTCATGTCAGAAATCATGCTGGTTTAATTTGCTTTAGGTTTTTCACATTGACTCAAAAATTTAGTACTTGTATATAAGTAACAAAGTGTGCATGGCAGAAGTGTTATGTATGAACTTGCTTTTGATTCTGGAGTCAAAGCTCAAGCCTGTTTCTTGGAGAAATGTCACAGCACCTTGTAGATGTGGGTGGAAAGGGGGAGCTAATTCGGTTTTGGTTGTCTTTAAAGTGGAATCCAAATGAGAAGCTTTCAGGGCAAGATAGCCCTACTGACTAGCAAAACAGTTAACAAAGGTGAAGAAACTGTCCTCAATGAGGCAAGGGGGTTAGAGCATCTCCCGTGGCATTCTTTTAAGGGCTGATGTATGTTCCTTTTTTGTAATTAGTAAAAGAAATATAACTTTATTTTGAAGTAGCAGTGTCATTTTATCTTTTGCTTTAATGGTTTTTCTTTCAGAAAGGCTGTTTTTAGGGAACCATTGGCAGGAATCTGTGATGGTTTTCTTCTATGATGACGGAAGATGGGATAATTTGTTTTGGAATGATTTTTCCTCGTTCCGTAGAAAAGAAGTTTTTATTTTCTAACCATGTCAATCAAATTTCCTCTGAACTGTCTTTATTGGAGAGTGAGGACAAGAATATTTTGTTGTGTTTGATTTTGAAATGCTATGATTGGTGATGTGCACAAGTAGAACCATAGAATCACAGAATGGTTTGAGTTGGAAGAGGCATGAAAGATCTTCTAGTTCCAACTCCCCTGCTAGGTAGGGACACCTTCCACTAGACCAGGTTGCTCAGAGCCCCATCCAGCCTGGCCTTGAACACTTCAAGGTATGGGGCATTGACAGCTTTTCTGGGTAACTTGTCCAGTTCCTCACTCCCCTCACAGTAAAGAATTTCTTCCTAATATCCAAGCTAACTCTACCTTCTTTCAGCTTAAAATCATTCCCCCTTGTCCTATCACTGCATACTCTTGTCAAAAGTCCCTCTCCAGACTTCCTGTAGGCCACCTTTAGGTACTGGAAGGCTGCTATGAGATCTCCCTGGAGCCTTCTCTTCTTCCGACTGAACCCTAACTCTCTCAGCCTGTTTTCATAGGAGAGGTGCCCCAGCCCCCTGATCATCTTCATAGCCATCCTCTGGAGTTGTTCCAGCAGGTCTACGTCTTTGTTGTGTTGGGGCCCCTAGAGCTGGATGCAGTACTGAGGAAGGGTCTCACCAGAGCAGAGGGACAGAATCACCTGCCTTGACCTGCTGGCCACACTTCTTTGGATGCATCTCACAATATGGTTGGCTTTCTCGGGTGCAAGCGCACATTGTTGAGATATGTCAAGCTTCTTGTACATCAACACCCCCAAGTCTTTCTCCCCAGGGCTGCTCTTGATCCATTTTCTGCCCAGTCTATAGTTGTGCTTGGGATTGCCCCAACCCAGGTGCATGAACTTGGATTTGGCCTTGTTGAACTTTGAGTTTTGCAATGTCCCACCTCTCAAGCCTGTCAAAGTCCCTCTGGATGGCATCCCTTCCTTCCACTGTGTCCATCACACCACACAGCTTGGTGTCATCAACAAACTTGCTGAGGCTGCACTTAATCCCACTGAAGTCAAGTGCAGTCTTACCTAAACTACAGCACTTAGTTCTAGTGTTACTTCATTTTCTCATTTTGAGTGTTTTTCAAGATGAAATACTTCTGTTATTATTCCATTCTAAATCCAAATTATAAAATCTTTACTCAAGATATCTTCTCTTGTGAAATGCTGAATCTTGGCTTTGTTGAAGTCTTAGGCAAACATTTTTTTCTTTTTTACATAGTTTTACCACTGTACTTCCCCATTATATTGCCTTAATTTTATGCTGATTGTAGTCATCAATAAAAAAGAATGTACTTTTGGAATGCTGTGCTTCTGGTGATTCATGTTACATTTTTGTAGTAATAGCTTGGCTCATTTCTTTTAAAAGTTTGTTTTAAATCTCTGTTGATATAATTTAGCATGTTTTAAAGCCAGACTTGAACAGATTTTTTTTGCACAGCACTTACAGAAAATTCTTGGCAGTTCACGTCATTAATACCTATGCAAGTGTCTGTTTTCATGAAAAAGTATAAAATGAGAGATTGGGAAAAGAGGCAGAAGGCCACATGTGGTTAACAGTGAACATCTCCATGTATATTGTAACTTGGAATAGGCACTCCCAGTACCTGAGCACTGTCTTACAAGACCTGAATATGCAGAATGATACTGCAAAATCAATTAGTTTTTCCACATCTGTTTGAAAGATAATTTGTTTGTTAGTACTGTAAGATGAATATTGAATGATGAATAAGATGATAAGATGAATTTGTTGTCGTTGTGTGTATATGTTAGGAGGGGATTTCTTAGAATGTAGTTAAACTATCTGGAAAACTAAAGTCAGTTTTGTTAACTTTTCTGCTTTTGCAGGCTAACTCTGAGGTGGTTAAAAATCATGTAACCAGAAGCGTAAGTAATTTTGTTTATTCCTTTTTCTTTTACTTGACCTGATTTATTTTCCTGTTTGTGTCTGCTTATTTTTACTACAACTTCACAAAGCATCCATTGCTAACCATTTTCAAAGTACACATTTTGATTTCTATACTGTGTGAAATTAGCTTCTGATTAGCATAAGTGGTTTTTTTTCACCCTTCAGTTTATCCAGGAACAATTAAATGACCTCTGCATTTCTTATTTTTAAATTAAGCAGGGAAGAAAGTAAAGATAAATATTAAAGTATTCATAGACTGAATTGTATTCAGAAGAGTACAGAAAGTCAAGAGATTTTTTTTTTTTCCCCCGCAAGAATGATACTAGTTTTTGTCTTGTGGTCAATATGCAATTGATCTTTTAGCTTTTATTTGTTCCATTTGTATGCCATGTTTTTTACAAAACAAATAAATGCTCCTTCCCAACCCTTTATTACTATGGCTGTAGTACTACTGGTACAAGTAGTATTGGGGCCTCTGGTGGTCTAGTGGTTAGAGTGCCTGACTCTCACCTCTGCGACCCGGGTTCGATTCCTGGCCCCCTGGGCAGGTGGAGCTCATCAGCCTTGGTAGGCAATCAACCTAAGAGAAGGTCACTCTAAACAAACCTACATCCTGGGGACCTCACTGCCACTGTCCAAGCTTTGCTCGGCCCCGGCAGATGAACCTCAGGACTAAAGGGTGGGCTCAGTTCAGCGCACGCTGTGTCTCACCTAAAAATCCACTGCGCAGGCTGGAAGGGTTAATGACCTTTCCCAAAAATCTTCGCTCGCGAAGACTGGCCATTATTATTTATATTATTACAAGTAGTATTAAATACATTTATTGAAGTGCAATAGAACCCAGCAGTCTAACGGATGTAGAAATTTCTGCAAATGGGACGTGTAGCTGATTTTGATACTGATAACCCTTAAAAGTATACTTTTAGCACAATTTCTGTGAAGTAAGTAAGACAAAGAAGACAACTTTTTGAAGTCCTTTAGAGTTATCTTTTAACAGAGATGTCAAGTTTTGTAGATTTCTAAATAAATAATGGGAGATGCCTATAGTTAACTATCTGTTAGTAGGCAACTGTGATGCAGGTATTTGATTCACTACTGTAAAAATGAGGTTAAAATTTAAATAGGGGCAGAGGAAAGGACTTGCAAGATGTACATGGTCCTCACTGATTCATTGTTCAATTCCAGCGCAGTTCTCTATTGCAACAAATGAGCATGTGTTGCACAGTGCTAGTCTTGTGTGCATTGCATTTTTTTTGTAATGCTGCTGGTGCCACTCTGTGCAGGGTGTAAAGAGTTCTGATCCTTGGCTACCCATGTAGACAGGAGACATTCAGAGGTTACATTTGTATTAGCAGTATAGTTTGTTTACTTGACCTGGCAATAAATGTTTTTCTACAACCAAGGGTATTTCTGTGGTTGGATCCATGCTATCAACCACACTGTTCTAGTAAAATTAGAGTTATTTCTAGTTGCTAGAATATATTTGATAATGAAACCAGCTATAAATGACTAGTGACATGATTGTTTCACCTTTCAGTTCGCTGTTTGCTTTCTTATCTAGACAAATTAACTAAAACTAAAAAATCAGAGAAGAGCTAAGTTCTTAGTTATCTGTATGTGAATAATTGGTTTTGACAGCTGCTTCTAGTGCAACAAACATGAAGCAAAATAATGAGATACATTGTGAGGAAAATAATTGCAGATCATTTTCTGTTGCTAGTTGGAAGTTTTTAGCATAATTGTTTACATTTGAATACTTTAGAGGGTTTTCTGTTTGTACTGATTGCTTATTGCACAAGCCAAGATAATATGTTTTTTGGGTTTTTTTCTGTACATGTAATACCTTGTGCACAGCCATTTTGAAGGCAGCCTTAAATGTTTTTCAGCTGTGCCTTTTGTCTTATTGCATTTTGCAATGATTATTATTTGACCATTAGCAAGTTTCCTGAAATTGTTGTTAGTTACTTTCTATGGACAAGTATACTCCAGGAGCAAAGGATGACTTGGTTCTGACACTACCTAGAATTCAGAATTTTGTTAGCTTAATTCTAGTGTTTGGGATAGGAAGCACATTCTTACTTGGGAAATAAGAAGTGCATTTTCTTACATTTAGAGGGCTTCCTCATGCCCTTATGGACTGGAATATTATTTTATTCTTAATATTAACATACTTAAAACAAATAATTAAGCTTCTTGTTTCAACTAATGGCTGGCAGAAGTGTTTCTGTCACTTTCTATCCAAGGATTGCGTGCACATAATTTTCTGTTAGTTAAGAGGGTGCAAAATTTGTAATGAAACTTTACTTCAGTTTTCATCTCTTACATCCTAAATAGGTCAGAGAGAAATGCAGGAGATTTACTCTGAAGTCTTCCCCTCTGCCACCACATTTTTTTCTTTCCACTGTGCACTATTTACAGAGTTAGGAAGCAGAGCGCACACATACAGGACCTCTGTATTAGGTGCTACTGGGTCATGCCACACGTTACTTCTACAGAGCCTCACCATGTGGTACGTGTGAATTAATGGAGAAACTTTTACACTCTACTGTATCTGTTGTGCTTAAATACATTACCTGCGGATAGTATTCCTTCAGAAAGCTCTTTCAAAGCTCTAGTGTACTTGTGAAACTATACTACAACCAGAATTAGAGCACATATATTATTTTAGTCAATTGAAGTACACTCCCTGCCTTACACTTAAATATGAATATAGGAAGTTTCTCCATGGATTTGTAGTGGAATACAGTCATTTAAGTGTTGACACGACTCTAACTCACCTGGGTTAGAGTGAGTTAGTGCTCCTGTTCTGTGTGTGCAAGAGACAATAGCACTGGTTAGGGGTAGGTGCTAGCCTCACAAAGCTTTGTGTAAACTCTTTGTCTTGAGACATTGTAGAGCTAAGGCTTCAAAAATACAGTTTTCCAAATGTGAGTATGTATACCTGTGAAATTTTACATTAATTAAAACACTAATTATGCCTCATTCTCACTTGAATAATAACTTCATATGTATTCAGTATTTTCTCCTAAAGAGTCCTTAGTAGCAAAAATGTGCTACATACCTTCTCTCTGTTATGAATTAAATATTTTAAGAAAAGAGCAAAGGATGAATAGACAACCCAGCTGTACCAGGAGATTTCAGGCTGTGAGCAGGGCTGCTTTCGTCAATGAAAGTGAGTTGGAAGATGATCTTTCTGCCCTGATTGGTTCCTTGTTTCCCTGGCAGATTGCTAGATAGAACTCCATATCCAAGTGCCCCACAAACTTGATAAAAATGAGCTGGATTGCAAAGCCCTCCAGTGAACTTGTTTAGAGGAGCCTGGCCTGTTTTGGCTGAAGTGTCATAGGAAAGAATCATAGGAGCACCTTTGCCATCAGTGTAGGTTTTGGCAGAGAGAAAGCAAGCTGGGATTTATAACTTCTACAGACACTGCGAGGGGCACATCTGTTTGGAGTCTTGCTGTTATACTACACAGGGGAACAGATCGTGATTTTTATGGGACACAGCATACAGAACTAAAATCTGCTCTCAAACAAGTAGTCGTCTGCAGTAGAAATGATAAATCTCTTCTGCAGAGAGAACTTCAAAAATATTTTTAATTAACTTGTAATATTTACTAAGCAATGCATAAACAATAGCATAGAGACATTTGTATTTGCAAGGCATGAATCTTTTCTGCAATAGGAGTCATTCTAAAGCCAGAGACCAAATTCAGGTTCTGGTATGCAAATTCTGGTTCTCATCCAAAACATCACATTCACTGTGTCAGTAGGAATTATCATGGTGGAGTAGTCCAGCTATCAGTGTAGTTCACTGTTCTGTCTTTCTGCCGTATCCTGGAGTGTATAGAACTGTTACACTGTGCCTTAGAATAGGTTGCAGAATTTTTTCTGATCCCTGTCCATGGCTTGGGGAATGAAAATGCATTACAAATTTGGTTCAAATGTATTCAGGTCTTCTGCTGATCAGTCTCTCTATTCTTATTATTTATGGTGTTTGAATGGTGAACAATCATGTGGAAAAGAGTTTCAGAAGCTAATTAAAAGCTGTGTAAAATGCATGTAATTTTATGGCAGATTAGCTAATCAAATTTTCTGATGCTTATAGCAACATGAAAAATAGGCACAAATAAAATACTTACATCCCAAATAGATCCATGTCACTTTTTCAAAATATGTCCTGATACTTTTAAGCCACAGATTAATTAGTGATTTACATTTCAGATAGTTGTAGTTTCTACTCACTGGTCCTTATACCTGTTAATACTCTTACTCAAGAAGGACCCCAGGAGAGAAACAGATAAGCATGAATGCATATCAGATCCTGGAGCCCTGAGTTTTCAGCAGTGCTGTTTCTTGGAGGAACATATGTATAGTTCATGTACAGCTGTCTCAACTATTTGAAACAACCCAGTCCTTGAAATCAGTATTTCTTATATTCTGCTGAGATAGCTTTTAAGCAGATATTATTATAGTTCAATGCCAGGAACAGGGCCTTGGGGAAGGTAACTGAATGATTTTTCATTTGGCTTCCTTAGCCTGTCGTCTTTGATTCTGGTCTCAAAAGGGGCAAGTCATTATCCCACCTGGTATTTTTAAGTTCATGCATGGCCCACGTGTCTAGTTTTACTTTGGTATTGGAAACTAGTAGTTTACCTACTAGGTTTTTTTTTAATTTATTTTTCTAGAGCTGTTATATAAAACATAGTAACTCAGTGTACTGCCAAAATGCAAATGAGTTTATCTGGGGCAAAACTGATCTCCCTTTACCCTTTGTCCTTTCTGGTCTCTGGCACTCTATGACAGAGGACTTTAGCCTGTGAAATGTGTAAGCCTACTGATTGTAATGCAGATTTCCTTATTCAGTTCTTGGAAAAGTTGTGGATGATCATCTTGCTGATATTTTTTTTACAGATATGATTTTTTTTAGGCATTATTTTTTACTTGATTGTCTCCATTTTTTTCCTTGAGAGTCAACCTTTCATCACAGAAGATATAGCAGGAAGGTTATTTCTTATTCCTTCTGTTTCTGGACTTCTATGAAGAAGTTGTCTCAATGCCACCTCTGTACCACACAGTGTGAGATGGCCTGTACTATACCTTTTGTCATGTTTTTGCTCTGAAGCTGTGGAGTGACTCAAAGTAGGATTGTAAAGGTATGAGATGCTGCATGCTGCATTGGACAAACACAGGCTTGCTATTTGAGGCAGGCCAGGTAATCCATAAACAAGTTCACCATCTTTGGTGTCAGAAGAAGGTGAATTAACAGGGCTGATCTCAAAAGTCTGTTCTGTTCAAGCTGTACTTTAGTTTAATTGGGCTCTGGCCCACTTTCTATGCTTCCATTGACAGCAGGCTGTCTAGTGAATGTTGTGACCTGGTGAAAATTATGTAGACTTAAATATGGGACTGTTTCTTAGGTTGTTTATTATGCACAGGCTGTAGTGGACTCTGGGATGCTTTTGTCTGAGGACTGAATTTTGGAGAAAGTTGGGATAACTGGGCTCTGTGATAAGCCTAGGACTGACAGGAGCCAACGGTGGTGAAAGAAATAAGGATGATGTCAAAGGAAAGAGTTGCATGGCTTGAATTTTTACTGGAAAAGGGCAATGACGTAGTGCATTGGATGCAAGGAATTTGCTTGGTAATCCAATTCTGTGACTGGTGAGAAGATGGTGTCTTTTATAAGCAATTGCTTCCCCCTGCTGTCTTCCATACAACTGCAGCTTAATTTTACCAAAAGGCTCCTCGCACTTCTTTACATAAGAATAACTTCTATATGTTATTGTTTGGGATTGATCCGTTTGTTTGGAATACGAAAATTCCTTAAAACTGAACGAATAGGTGAATAGAAGGTGTTTTCTGTTTTGAAAACTCTGTTTCTCATATGACTGGTTATACCGTGTGCATTGCCAGGCAGTCCCAGGGAAGCAGGGGAACAAGAATCATGGGGAAAAGCTCACAGAAGATTAATCTCAGGTCTGTCCTACTGGCAACATATCAAGCGCTAGTTTCACTGAATCTGGCCTGGTTACAACTCTAAATTTTTAACCAGATGTGTTTAAACACCCATTTTGAGCCACTGGTTTTAATTCCCCTTCCTCTACTGTTGTTGGTTGTCAGGACATGAAAATCATACCTAGTTTTGTGAGATTTTCCAGGTAATTGTCCATCCTGGGAGATAGCAGATAGCATTTGCTCTCTGGGAAGATTAGCCAAATGTTTTGCTATTATCTCTCCGGTGAGGTTTTGCTATTATCTCTTCAGCAAGGCAGAAAACAGTGTTTTTGGGTGGGTTTTTTGTTTGTTTGGTTTTTTGTTTGTTTTGTTTTGTTTTTATTTTACTTGGATGGAGATGATTTGCCTTTATGGATAGTCTGCCTCATGCCACTGAATCCTCTGCTTGGTTAAACTTGTATTCTGATGGTAGGTGTGTATGACTTGGTCCAGAATGAAAAAGAAACCTCTCTTATCAGTGAAATGACCCTGAAACTGCACAGAAATGTTAGGAAAAAGCCCAGAGAGGCAGTCACAGAAGTTTGAAATAGGTTTAATAGTCAATCAAAACCAGAATTCAGTCAGAAGCATGGTAAGATATGGCTTACATTTTCAGCTTGCCTGTTGTGAGAAATGCTGGAACACTTATTCTTATTAATAGCATGTTGTAGGTGTGTGTGTATATATGTTATATGCTTCACCAAATCTTTGAAAAGCTTTTTCAGTAAACATTTTGCCTCTGTAGTAACTCATATCTTTGTTGGATTTTGCTAAATATTGCAGCTGTGATGGGAAAAGTTAGTGGTGGTGTCATTGAGAGTTAGTAAAAAATAAAAATGAAGAAAAAAAGAATGCATTGCTAGCTACAAGATAATTAAGCCATGGAAAAGAAGAGGAAGGGAATACAATCTAGAGGGCACACAGAAAAATGGTTGTGTGTCCTTGACTGCTTGTCCATTTGCCAGTAAGTCATTGGCTGTAGCCAACATATAACATACAAGGTGATCATGACCTTATGCAAGTTTAAGTAAAATTTGTTTAGTAAGTTTTGTGCACCATAGATAGGCAATGGAGAGTTTGATGGTGTGAATCAAAGTATCTTTTAAAAATGGTATAGTTCTGTTGATTTTGGGAGCTGTACAAAATCTGTATAAAAGTGTACCCATAATGACAGACAGAAGAGTATTGCAGCTCTTTGAGGCCATATAATGCAACATGATACAGAGATGAGATATCGAAAGAAGAATTCTTTTAAATTACCAGTGTTGTTTGAATTTTCCTTTGAGTATTCATAACACAGTCTAAAACACTAAGCTGATTGCTTACACATATAAAAATATAAATCTATCAGTTAAAATTTTAAGTTGTACCAGTTATTTAATTGTGGAAGTTGTCAGCACTATCCATTTTTGTACACAGAGCAGGAAAGAGTATATAGAACTGTGTATTTCAGTAGGTGACATGGCATGCTTACATGATATGGTTTGAAACTGGCTCCCTGCCAAGTCTCCAAACCCTACCACAAGAGTTCCCCCTCCCCCCCCCCAACCTCAGGGAGAAGAGGGAGGAAAAAAAACTAAGAAGACCCGAAATGAGAGAGAGACAGCTAAAGTGATATATATAAATATATTTACACTTATATTACAATTATATACAATTAAAAATATATACAATTTCACAAGGGAAAGGGAAGGGGGAAGGGAAAGGGAACAAAACCAAAATAAAATATATATATATCCCAATCAGTTGCCCGAGATCTAGTAACTAAAAGACTTAGCAAAGAAATAGCTCACTACTCTCCTTGGGACAACCGAGAGTCGCTCCGGAACGATCGCCGGCAACCTCCGCCTCCCAAGGTCGGCAAGGCCTAACCAGACCTCGCTACCCAACACGACAGACTCAACAGCAGGGAACCTGCACCTCCAAGCCGCCGGAAGGAAAGAGAGCGAAGGCCTCTCCTCCTTTCTTCTTACAGCCTGGCTTATGTAAAAATCGTAGGGAATACTGGGTAAATCTGGACCCTTCCTTGGTTACAAACTGGTCACCAAGGAAGGCCTAGCCCAAACCACCACATTACAGTAAATACATATCTCACTAACAGGTTTTTTTTTTTGTTTGTTAGTGGTTTGAATTATGTTTTTGTTCATATGCTTATATGCTGCATTCTACTAGGTTATATGCTAATTTACGTCGCACAACAGTGCAACAGAGAATGATTTTATCACTTATTTGCTTACCAGAGGAAGCTGTTAAATGATTGATTTTTCAGGTTACATGGAGGTTTAGTCATATAATTTTTCATAAATGGTGGAAGTGCTTTTTAAGCAATGGATACATCTGTGTAACCAACAGAGGCCAAGGAAGTGGAGGGAGAGTCATGATGCTAATTGCTTTTTAGTACAAAACCAAAACAAAATATGCCGAAACCTTGAATTTATGTCTTGTATTTCAAGTATAGTTATTTACTCGTTTTGGCACCCATGGTGTATTACCTACAACCTTTAAAATTCTAAGAAAGGACTGTGTAAAAAGAGGCTGGAAATACCATGAAGTTCCCTCATTTTCTGTTGTCTAAGTAAAGAGAGGTAGTAGTGAAACTGGGACTTATGTGAGGTGCACCTTATGACACCAGCTGTGATTTAAAATTTGCCAGAACAGTTCTCTTTCAGAAATTCTGAAAGAAAACATGTCACTTTCATGATTGTATGTCTTAGCTATTCCCAGATTTTGATATACAGCATCACTTTATGTAAGGTTCTAAGGCCTCTTCCATTCAAACACAGTTTATTTGGTTTGGGAATACTTGCCATGTGTGTGCCAAAATAAATAGGGTTTATCAGCCTTCCAGCTCTTACCCTTAATCTAAATAAGCTTTTGTGTGCATGTTTCTGTATATTCAGGGGAGGGAGAGGAGTGAATATTCTTTCACCTATGGAGTTACTGATGCATGATATTAAATTGAACTCCTTCTTTTCTGTATTAAAACATATTATACTTATCTAAAGGCTAAAATAAAATATATACTATATATAAATATATATATAAAATAATATATATGCAAAGATAAAATATATATAGACATAGATAAATGTAGAGTGAATTATTTTTATTTATTTTTATTTATTGTTAGTATAGTAGTAGCTTTGTTTTTGTTTTTTCCTTTTACTGAGGTTCACGAGGGAGAATATTTTTATACTTTTTCATGAATAGTTGCTATTATTGAACAAATGGAATTACAAGAATAAACTACTACACAATAAATTCTCAGGAATATATTGAGTATATATTTCAATATTGTCATAAGGAAATCAGTTGAGAGGAACTTGCTTTTGCAGGTTTATAAAAAAATTCAAATTTCATCTTCTCAAAGACGACTATGTTTTCTCTAATCTTAATGCAGTTACCAAGAAGAGCACAAAAGACAGCACGAAAGACTTCTCTGGCAGTAGTGGGTTGGAAGAGGTGATAGAGAGTTAGACATAACTCGGTCGTAACCACAGTGTTTGCCTTCAAAACACAGGGCAATGATCCTCTCGTATCCTCTTGTTATAATTTTCCACATAAAAAATAAGGAAAAAAGTCAGAAACATTGACATCAGTGACAGTAAGTAAGCTTCCGGATTGACTGTTCTGTTTTCTTTGTTGCAGAATTGCAGCAGTGCTTCGAAGAATTCTGCTTCCAGTTGTGACAAAGAATCACAGCAAGTATTTCTTTCGTATTTTATGTAGCAGTGTCACATCTTGCCTTGGTGGGTTTAGATTTTGTTATTTGTGGTTGTGATTTCTGAGTTCAGTCTTCTGCAAGACATGACCTGCTATGCAAGTACCATTTTACAATCTCTGTCTGAGAAAACAACTGGGCATATTTGCTGAGCTTACTTGTAATTTAATGACTAGAATCTTTTGATTATTCTATTAAGACGGGCAAGGTGAGATTGTGCCCTTAACCTGGAAAAGAAAGAAAAGTTAAAGTAAACAGTATCCGTACACTAACCCGTGAAATTAATTGGATTATATTCATGTCTTGCAGTCTGGGGACTGGTTTTAGATTCATGTCAGTGTTACTCAGAGCAGATTTCAAGATCTGCAATGTTTTACAGATCACTGGTGAATCTACCAACTTGTAAAGCATTTGCAGAATTCTACAGAGAGATGTGTGCAGACATAAGTACCTAGAAGTTTCCTATTTAACTCCCAAATTTGTTGTGCTAGTATTTGCCAAAAGTGCTTGTATTCATTTTAGTGCTTTTCTACATTACTGATTGCAGAGATTTTTTCACTATGGTTCTGATGTGAAGAACTCTGATTTTTGGCTAACTCAGTTTGTGTTCTGAACTGAATAATTTGAGTTCTGTAGGCATTTAATGAGCTGTAATTGTAATGAAATTATTGGAAACATCTGATGCTTGTCTGTAGGAGTTCAAGTTGCAGTTTCTTTTCATTAATATGCTATGTTTGTTCTTGGCTGCTTTGCTGTGAACTGCCATATCTAATTTCTTCACAGAAGTGCAGACTTTGATCACATTATGGAAGAAGGCTATGAACTTGACCTCACTTACATCACAGAGCGGATTATTGCTGTATCTTTCCCTGCTAGCTGTTCTGAGGAAACTTACCTCCACAATCTACAAGATGTAACCCGAATGCTCAAATCCAAACATGGCAATAATTACTTGGTATGTGTAAGATGAGTGTTTTGTGATACATCTTCTTTTGTCTACACAGGAAGTCTACTGGTAGGTCCACATATACCATTATAAACTAGAAGTTATTCTTTGGTCCATCTTTACAGCCTTGCAAGCAAGTGCAAGATTTTCAGTAGTGTTTTAAGCTGCTAGGCAAGAACAGATATTGAAAGCACTCTTTTGCTGGGGCACTGCAGTCTCTTTGTAGTAACACATAGTCAAACACTGTAGAATGATTGCACTGACCATTTTCATTGTCCAAAGAAGGCTTTTAAAAAAGACACACCCTGCAATGTGGAGTGTGTTCTTTTTTCCTAACATCTCTGGTTCCTCAAGTGGGCATCTGATAGTCTCTCACCATCATGTGTTCACTGTCTGTCTCTACCGTATACTGTGAAACAACATGTAAAAGTAGGATTGCTGTTGGTGTGTTCTGTCTAGATCTTTCTCATTAACTTGTTGTAGATGCATTTTTTTACTGCTGTTTAGTTTTCTATAGGAAATTAAGTTGTAAGCAAATCTATAACGATCTTCGTGTGCAGATTTTTTTTTTAATGATAACACAAGCTATTAATCTCCTGTGTTGTTTTCTGGCTAGTGCCATGGCATGTGTTGTCTCAGCTTGTTCTATGAAGGTGAATTTAAAACAAGACCAATATTTTATTTACTTTTTTTCTTCTACTGTCTTTTTAGTTAGTGTGTATAAACTATTAGAGTAAAATCTATGACTTCAGGAGGTTGAACTTGACTCACAGTAGAAATTAGTTTCTGGAGAGATTCCATCTAATGATTTAAATACATTATCTTTTTGCTCACAAACCAAGATGTCATAGGTGCATTATGAACCAGATTGTCCTCAAGATGCATGTATAATACTTGTGCCGTGGTCTGATGCCCTCAGCATGCTGCCTTGGTGCCCTTCGCTTCCCTTCTATCAGACACTGGTAGCTTATAAGGCACAAAATAGTAATAGTTTGAAGGTGTATGTAAAGCTTCTGTATGTAAAGCATTACAGGTACAAATTCAGCTGTTCTCGGTGGTCTTTTCCATGGGACAGCAGTGTAAGCTTGTAAGTCTCAGTCCAGTTAAAACTCACTTAATACCTGTTTGTATTACAAAAATCTGATATATGGTAAATTCTTGTTTAGTATGTCCTCTCTCTGGGAGGGAATGTAGTCAGTTTCTCTTGCAAAGCTGGAATTTTTGGATTTTGTTTTGGTTTTGTTCTATTTATTAATTTATTTTCTAACGAACATTTTGCAAATCAGCTGTCTTGGTCAAAAAAGACCTTGATGCCATCTGCTTCGAGTATGTTTTTGTGAATTCACAAGACAACCTGACAAACCACAGCCAGGTTGTAGGTTCAGAGCTTGCTTTTAAACTCTTTTGTTTCTTATGTTTTGAATACCTCTTCAGCCTGCTCAAGAGGCACATGTATATCAGCAAAATCTGGCAAAATCCTGGCAAGAATACTCTTGAACAGACTAATACCTGCTATTGCAGAAGGAATTCTACCTGAAAGTCAGTGCAGTTTCAGAGCCAACAGGAGCACACAGACATGGTATTTGTTCTCAGACAACTGCAAGAGAAGTGTAGGGAACAGAACAAAGGTCTCTATGTAGCCTTTGTTGACCTCACCAAGGCTTTCGATACTGTGAGCAGAAAAGGTCTGTGCAGATTTTGGAACGTTTAGGTTGTCCCCCTAAATTCCTTAAAATGATCATCTCACTTCATGAGGATCAACATGGCCAAGTCAGATATGGCGACGCACTTTCTGAGCCCTTTCTAATAACTAATGGTGTGAAACAAGGCTGCGTTCTCGCACCAACTCTATTCACAGTCTTTTTCAGTATGATGCTCCAAAGGGCCACGGCAGACCTCAAGGATCAGGACGGTATCTACATTCAATACCATACTGATGGAAGCCTATTCAACCTAAGGCGACTGAAGGCCCACACCAAGACCTTAAATCATCTTGTCCGGGAGCTGCTTTATGCTGATGACACTGCCCTTGTCGCCCACACAGAAGCAGCTCTGCAGCATTTAACATCCTGCTTTGCAGATGCTGCTGAACTCTTTGGTCTGGAAGTCAGCTTAAAGAAGACAGAAGTTCTCTATCAACCTGCACCTCAGGAGGTCTTCCATCATCCCCATATCACCATTGGCCAATCAGACCTTAAATCAATCCAGCAGTTTAATTACCTAGGTAGCCTCATCTCCTCGGACGGTAAAATTGACGGGGAGATAGACAACAGGTTAGCAAAGGCATACAGTGCTTTTGGAAAACTTCACAAAAGAGTATGGCGAAATAAACACTTGAAGAAAAGTACAAAGATCAGTGTTTACAGAGCCTTAGTGCTGTCTACTCTCTTATGTGGTTCCTAATCATGGGTCATCTACCGCCACCACCTGCGTCTCCTAGAACGGTTCCATCAACGCTGCCTCCGAACAATCCTAAACATCCACTGGTCAGATTATGTGACCGATACATCTGTTCTAGAACAAGCAGCAGTCACAAGCATTGAGACCATGGTGCTGAGAACACAGCTGCGCTGAGCAGGGCACATCTCAAGGATGAAAGATCACCGCCTCCCTAAGATCTTGCTCCATGGTGAACTTGCCACCGGCTGCCACAAGAGAGGAGCCCCGAAGAAAAGATACAAGGACTCCCTGAAACAACATCTCAACCTCGGCCATATTGATCATCGTAACTGGTCTACTCTGGCCTCCAATTGGGAGGCCTGGAGACACACCATCTATATGGCTGCTGCTTCTTTTGAGAACGCACGCAGGATCACTCTCGAGGAGAAAAGACAACATAGAAAAAAATCATGTTTTGCTGAATATACCACCTAAGGTGGTATATTCTGCTGTACCTTTTGCAATTGGATATGTCTATCTCGTATTGGCCTCATAAGCCACCAGCATGCTTGTAACAAACGTGGATAGAGCCTTCCTAAATCTTCATTCGCGGGCAAAACAAAAAGCCCCCAAAATCTCCTCAAAAGAGTTTTCAAGTCAGCAATTCTGCTGAAGTTGATGGGAACAGTTCTGCTCTTTCATTGGGCCAGGGTCTCAACTAGCAGAACATATACTAGAAATTAGCATTTGTTGTTTTTTACTTAGTTGCTCTCTCTTCGCTGCAGTTGATAGTGAGAACAGAGGAGGGAATGATACACTCAAAGAATTGTGTGAGTGCATTGTTTCCTGTTTGAGTCTGTTTGTTATGAAGAATATGAACAAAAAATCCTAAGTATCTAATTTTCTCTAAACAGTAGAGGATTATACTTTGATGGTCTGAGATAAGAGTCCTTTATGGAGAGATGAAAGCCTGTCCATAGCTTGCAGTAAATTTTTCTCTGCTTTGTTACTCTAAAAAAGTATCTTCCCTGCAGACTTTGGTGCCTAGAAGAAATGTGACTTCTCCAACAGATAAAAATTTAGAAACTGATGCTAATGCTTCTCTTTCTTGTACCAAAATATAAGTAAGTAGACCTAGGATATGCCAAAAAGGGACCAAAAAGGATGCAGTTAATCTTCCACTGTATCATGGCTTAACCTCAGCCAGTAACTTGGTCCCACACAGCCGCTTGCTCACTTCCCCACCAGTGGGACAGGGGAGAGAAGTGGAAGAGTAAAAGTGAAGAAAACACATGGGTTGAGATAAAGACAGCTTAATAGGTGAAGCAAAGACTCTGCACACAAGCAAAGCAAAACAAGGAGTTCATTCATTGCTCCCTGCAGCAGGCAGGTATTCATTCATCTCCAGGAAAGCAGGGCTCCGTTATGTGTGGTGGTGACTTGGGGGAGACATCATCACTCTGAATGTCTCCACTTTCTTTCCCAGGCTTATATGCTGAGCATGTCATACAGTATGGAAAATCCCTTTGGTCAGTTAGGGTCAATTGTCCTGGCTGTGTCCTCTCCTAACTTCTTGTGCACCCCCAGCCCACTCACTGATGGGGTGGTATGAGAGGCAGAAAAGCCCATGGCACTGTGTAAGCGCTGCTCAACAATAATGAAGACATCCCTGTGTTATTAACACCATTTTCAACATAAATCCAAAACACTGTGAGCTACTGTGAAGAAAATTAAATCTACCCCAGCCAAACCCAACACGCAGTGACATCTATTTATGATATATGCTTCCCTTCAAAGACTTCTGTAATGCCTTGTTTTGTTGTTGTATGTGAAATGTTGGTTCTTGTATCTTCTGGTCTTTATTCTATGCTGATAGGACTCCTGGAGTATCTCAGCTTCACAGGACTTGGGTATCTTTGAGTTTGACATCTGATCCAGCAATGACAAATACCCATCATGAACAGGGCTGTATTCTGACACACAGGAATTTTAAATTGATCTTAAATATAAAGCAACAAGAAAGATGAATCAAATAGCCCTTTTTTTCCCTGTGCAAAATTTTAGGTATTTGATTTCTTAACATAGCTTTATCACTGATTTTAAGAACTCTGTACTGAGATCTGTACTGAAAAGTGCAACTCTTAATTTTTTGGCAAATATTAAAGCTAATAGAAAATTAGAAAAAAATGTCTCATTTGTAGAAGAGACTCTTCATTTCATTCCTGTAAAATTACTATTGATATTTATGGAAGGATAAGTATAGTCTTATTTATAGTTGTTGATATATCTTCCTGATATATCAGAGAATGAACATAAAAATTTTTGATTGTTATTTAGCTCTTCAGGAGTAATCTGTTTAAAATGCAAACAGTATACTGGAATTAAGACAATGTTTCTCATAATATAAAGAAATTTTATTCTTTCTTTTGGAGTTTGATCAATGGAAGTGGTGTATACCCTTTATGGTCAATATCATATGTAATTTCAGAAGCCTGTGCAGCTTAAAATGGAAGCTGTTTTCTTGAGTGCCTTGTTAATTTGGGTGTTTCTTCATCTGGATAAATTTCTTGCCTAAAAAATGTAATTTTTCCTAGAGGTGCCGTGATGTCATACTGTTTCCACTGTGTCCATAATGGAGTTGCACATTTTTAAGTACCACATTGGTGAGCAGCAGGCACCAGTTTCTAGAAGGAAAATGATGTAGTTCCTTTAACCTCTTTGACTTCTGGCTTTTTTGGTGAGCCAGCTGAGGTTAATGCCTCAGGTGGTATTTTAGAAAAGCGTTACACTTTAGAAAAGGGTTCTTAAATTGTCCTTGGGTAATAGTAAAATATATAATGGACTTATATTTACTCTATCTCAAATTTACAATCTGTTTATTCCATTTCAGAAGTGTAATGAAACTTTTTCAGTGATTATGTCATCTGTACCTAACTTGTGATGTGAAATAGCCACACTGTGAATCTGCCTCAGTAGCATTATTTCAGTTCTTCAGTACTGATATTTCAGCTTTTTGTTATTGATACTGATTTAAAGTACTTTCTAATGAAAGAGACAGTTATACTTGTATACACTGCTTTTTTTTGCTCATTTTACAGTCTATCTCTTTAACTATTTCTTATTGAACACTAAGTGTATGATAACTTGCTATCTAATGAGTTAACAGAAGAGTTGGAAGATCTCATAGGCTAAGCTATAGTTAAATAGCTATGTCATATCTTCCCTGCAAAGTTTTGACAGAGCAGTAATTTCTTGTCAGGCCCACAAATTCGAATATTTAATGCTGTACCATCTTCACAGACTTTTCATTGTTAATTCTTATGCTCTGCAGTTATTTTGCATGGTGCCCAGGTCTCTCACTGTACCTCTTACTCAAATAAAGCCACACAAAATAAGTAAGATGTAGTGGAATTTTAACTGTCCTTTTTCAAAATGTGCACTTAGTTTCAGCTTTAGCTTCAACGTATAACAACTGAATACCTAAAATACATTTGCTAGTGGTACCTGACTTCAAATGTTAATTTAGTTTAGTAGAACAGTGGACAAACCTGAAGCCATATCACTGTAGTTTCTTGTAGTTTTCATGTTTCAAATACAGCTATTTACAACATAAATTATGGATCTTAATGGTTGATTTTTTTTTCTTTTTTTTTTTTAACAGGTATTAAACCTCTCTGAAAAGAGATATGACCTTGCCAAGCTTAACCCAAAGGTATTGACTGTCTTCCATAACATCTCTTTCTAGTGTTAAATAAAACTTAAATGGCCTGGTGAGCCCTGAAGCTATGCAAGTGTTGATATACAGAGTAAGAGAACAAGTTTTGGAAGATGATAAAAAGCCCCACATGCATCCCTTTTTATTTTTTCCTAAGTTATGTTTTGTGTCTGTTAGGTCTGTATTTTACATACCTGTTCCTGTTGTTTTCTTAGACTTTATACACAGGACCTGAAGCCTGTTGTGACTTCTGAAAAACTCCTATTGAATGCTATAAATTTTACTTCAAGTATACTTTCTTTGTGCAGTCACGGGATACTGGGATTATATAGTGTAATGTACAATCAGATAGCTGAAGCTAAAAGAACTCTTAGTTTTAACCTTTTGAGTGCTTTATTGATCATAAAGGATTTAAATTGTTCATGGTTACTGGGTTACTGGTTTTGTTAGTGTTAAATATGCATATAATAATAGGTTGAGTAAACAGTATTATGTAGTGACTAAGGCTGAATAGAAAAAAGGAAAAAAAATTAAGATGCCATGTCTGTTGCACATTAAGGAAATAAATTTCAAATCAAACCAATGAAATTAAAACAATCTTTGTTCTAACTTTGACCTTCTTTACTGTTATAAAATACCTGAATATCTAATTGAAAAATCTTTAAAAACTTGAGATCTTCAGAAATGTTGTCACTTTTAAGTGGTTGGCGGGATTAGGGGGGGAGCGTTTTGTTTATTTTATAAAATACCAGAATCTTAAAAACAAATTCCCTTCTTCCCCTTAAGAGACCTGTAAGTGTCATGGCATTTGAATGGCATGGTTGTCTGGGACTGGAAAAACTGTGGAGACTTTGAACCATCACAGTTATTTGAATCCAGATTATAATATGTGATACTAGGGTCAAGGTGTCTCTTGTAAATATTACTTGTTTAATTGCAGATTATGGATGTGGGTTGGCCTGATCTCCATGCTCCGCTTCTTAATAAGGTGTGCACCATCTGCAAGGCTATGGAGTCATGGCTGAACAATGATCCTCAACATGTGGTGGTAATACACTGCAGAGTAAGTGAGCCTTTTATATACACACAGTTTGTATTCATTTTCAAAAACATTATCCTTTATTCTTACTCTTTTTAAAAAATAATAAGTTTGATCTATTTTCAGTGTTGGAAACAGTATGCCAGATCTTCAGTTGATATAAGTATGCTTAAATCTACTAACCTTGCATGCTTGTTATAGATTGCTTTTTATGATAAGATCCTAGCCCCTGCTGCAGATACAGCATGCAGTGATGTTAGCTCACATCCTGCAAAGGTCACTGTTACTTCTGTGGGCGTATTTCGAAGCTTGAGGTTTTTCCAGCTTTATAGGAAACTCCTTAGAAACTCTTCATGTTCTGTGATGTTCATGAATTTTGTTGTGGGACAACGTTTTAACTGGCAGCATCACTGCAATGCATTATAGCAAAGCTACCAGTATGCTGTGTTACTTCCCCTTCCATACTCAAAAAGAAGAGAAATAAAGAAAAACCTTAGTTAAATGTGGATAAAATGAATTCAGAACTGAATTGGTAGCTATGTTGGTGACACTTGAGGCAAACCTGTCTCTGTATCACTAGCAGATGTTACTCTAAACAAAATGAGGATGATAATAGGACCAAAACTTCTCTTCAAGTCAGATTCTATAGTCCCCAGTCCTGAATTTCTTACAGACAGAATGCCATTATTGTATGAAATGCTTGAAGTCTTGCTAGTTTGCAGGACTACTGCCAGGAGTAAGGGCCATTCACAGGACAAAAGAAAAGGGAACAAAGTATTTCTAGATATACAGTTATATACAAATTGATAATGCATGTTGTTGATTAATGTCTTTGGGTAATTTTGTTTTCCACCTGCAAAGATAGATGCAGCCAGCTATGTGTATCAGCTGAGAGACTGAAAACATTTTGAAATCCATGAGAATTACTGCTTAGTAGATTGTACTGAATTTGTCATGTAAATGTATTTAAAATTACTTTGGAGCATTTTTTAAATTATCCATAGAAAATTAGTTGTAAATCTCAGGTGTTGGGGAGGTAAAAATGCCCGGACCTGTTAGAAACTCATATTCTTTCCAAAATTGGTATTTTATAGCATTTCATGCTGGAAAGTGCAACATTGTCTAAACTTGTTGTGAATGATTTCTGAGAAAAAATAATAAAAAATTAGAATAGTTGACACAATTTTTCTGTGTCCCCCCCCCCCCCCCCCCCATTCCTTTAAATCAGTAAGACTTGACAGGCATGCTCATAGAAATCCTATTTAGTGGGTTTTTTTGTCATTTGTGAGCCAGCTTGCATTGACAAATAAGCTGCTGCCCATTTTTTCCACCTTTCCATCAACAAAGGGGATGCATGAGTAAAAGGACTGACTGAATCTCTTGTCTTAAAATTGTATTTACTATGGGTCTTAAATAAAATAATGCCCATTCATGTAATAAATAAGTTATCATTCCCTTTTTCCTAATACAGGGGGGAAAAGGAAGGATAGGTGTAGTCATATCATCGTATATGCACTTCATCAATGTTTCTGCAAGGTAAGTGTGAATAATGCATGTTGTGTGTTTTTTACAATATACATAAGGAAAAATGCCTTTTAGTTGAGTAGTCTCTGTCAGTTTGTCAATTAAGGTTTGTCACATTTTCTTCCCAAAGAGTCTTGGAGCATGTCTTAACGCAGCCTGCTTTCATGACACACTGTTCTTGTAGTCCTGTTTTCAGTAGGAGGTTGGACTAGGTGACACCCTAAGGTCTCTTCAAAACTGGGATTTTTAATGGTTTGCAGGAAACATCCAAAGGGTGTTTCAAGATGGCCTCTTTTGAATCAGTGAGAAATTATTCTTAAAGTACTTAAGGAAAATAGATATTAGAATCTGGATGCAGTATTTGAATAGGAGATCATTCCTTGATCAAAGTGCAGAATGCAGTTTAAGAAATAATCTAGACTTTATTTTGATTTTTCTAGTTGATTCTTTTGGAATGCTCAAATTATGAAATGGCAATTGATAATTTGTCAACAAGGATAAAATTTAATAGATGGTCTCAAAAAGGATGAAATGTGTTTCGGAGGGGTTTGTTGGGTTTTTAATCACATTGTTTTCCGTTGGTTTCTTTTATATATATACACATACATAAATGTATTACAATAAAAATGCCCCCTAACTGCCATGGTTAAGTCAAATTTGGTTCTGAATTCACACCAGCCTGTCAGTAATAGATTTGATCCACTGCTGTAGTTGATGGGGTCTTAAATCACTAGAGGTTGATGGCAAATTACTCATGGATTTCATGAAAATGAGAATCTCTGATAACAATCTGTGCTCACTAGGGTAAGCCCAGTCAAGAGGTCATTATAGACCAAGAAGCTAGGTGCATTGTATACACCAGCATGTGCTGAAAAAAGTACTTGAACAACTACTTGAATATTTTCAAGTAGTAATTGCAACAGTGATTGCCCCAATTTCATAATATTTTGTTGAGAAGCATTGTGAATGACAAAATCAGTCAAGTAAGGGTAGTACGGTACTGTGGTGTGATCTCAGTGTTGCAATATTGTGTCGTCCTTAAAGGTGGTACCTGGCAGAAAATTACTATGGTTGCAACTGTTGAGGGTGCCAGCTTCCGTGTCAGAAATGGTACTCAGAAGACTTTGATGTTCACGCCAAATAAAATTCCTAATTTATCAGCATGCACATATCTCCTACTTCTGTTCAGGGCAGTGTTAATTTTTGCAGTAGCTAGGAGAGGACAGGGGTAAGGGAGTCTCTTCGAGGGAGAAGGGGTTCCTTCTGGTCAAAGTGTGGTGGAGGGAGTGGTGCGATGGCACCAGTTCTGATCTGGACGGAATGGTTGGGTAATGCTGATTCCAGGCTGGAGGGACCAGCTGGGTAAGGCCAGTTCCGAGGGTAACACGTTGGAGGGAGTGATCGGGTATTGTCTCTTGTTGTGGGTTTCTGAAATGAGCAGTAACATTTCTTTTCTGGTACCCTCTCATAAGTATTGTTGCTGCTACTGTTCATTTTCTGGCAACATGCCAAAACATCTAGGCATAGTGAATTTAGGCTTAACACCTTTCCTACAAAGACAGGCTGAGAGGGTTAGGGCTGGTGTTGTTCAACCTGAAGAAGAGGAGGCTCCAGGGAGACCTTCTGGCTGCCTTCCGGTGCCTAAAGGGGCCCTACAAGAAGAGTGAAGTAGGACTTTTGACAAGAGTATGCAGCGATAGGACAAGGGGGAATGGCTGTAGACTGAAGGAGAGTAGATTTAGTTTAGATATAAAGAAGGAATTCTTTACTGTGAGGGTGGTGAGGCACTGGAACAGGCAGTCCAGAGAAGTTGTGGATGCCCCATCCCTGGAAGTGTTCAAGGCCAGGCTGGATGGGGCTTTGAGGAATGTGGTCTAGTGAAAGGTATCCCTGCCCATGGCAGGAGAGTTGGAACTACATGATCTTTATGGTCCCTTTGAAGCCAAACCATTCCATGATTCTATGAAAAAGCCTTTAATGATGTGAATCTATTTTGGTTATGTCTTATAATATCTGATTTGTCTCATTTAAGAAGGAATAATGTGCCATCAAATTTAATGAAGTCAAACAGAGCTCTTTGTTGGTAAACTCTGTTTTAACACGCAAAGCATTCGCAGTCTTTGGCCCGTTAGGAATGGGTTGCCTAAATTCTGAATGGTAGTGTGGATGAAGATATATGAAGATATATGATGGATTGGGTGAGAAAAAGTTTTTAGGTCAAGTACACACTATGTAATCTTTAACATTCATAAAGAGAAGGTTTGACTTTACAGCCTGTCAAGACAATTGGCAACTTCTAAATAATTTTTGGAAAAAGCATAAAACACTTTTATTTTAAATAGTCTCTTCCTTGATGGCTCAGGGCACAGCAAACAAAGACTGAATGAATTGTTGACTGCTTAAATGATCCGCTAGCTGGGTACTATAGTTCTTTTTGAAAAAGAGAATAAATTTTTATTTTGTAGAGAAAATCCCCCAGTGGCACTAGGAGGAAATTATGGCAAGTATCCTTCTTTGGGAGCTTGAGCTGCTTGGCTTTGCCCAAGTTCGTTACATTATGACTTTAACATATTCATGTTACATGTATGCAATCCAGTTAGTTGAATAAGAGTGTAGGTGCTTTGCCTAAGGAAGGAAACTGCCTTAACGTGTCGAATGAGAAGGTGTCAGTGGAAAAAATGTTGTTCACAATGTCCAAAGTGCTGAAGTTGCTAGTTAGGTGCTTCTTTTTTTCCTTGCTTCCCTCCTTTTTGTCTTTCAAATATTTTTGCATATTTCAAGCAGTAACCTGATGAATTTCCAAGAAAACACCAAGACAAAATAACATGATATCTGTGTCTCTCTTTTGACAGTGCTGATCAGGCTCTAGACAGATTTGCTATGAAGAAATTCTTTGATGATAAAGTTTCAGCTTTAATGCAGCCATCCCAAAGAAGGTATTCAATTTGCTTCTGATTCATACCAATAAGAAATGTCATCATTATCTTCTGCTCCCATCCCTTACTCCCTCCCGTGCTATGTGAAGACTATTTCCACAAGATCCTCCGATGCTTCCTGAACTCTTAGCACTTTATCTTATGTTAATATTCCTTGATTGATGAGATGTCTCCTTCAGATCCTGCATGTAAACCAAGACAGATAAGACCTTTTGTACCACACTGTTATCTGAGTTCTTAACTGTATTGTTTGTTAATAAAGAGATGTCACAATCTGTTTCTTGATTCTTCCAAGATAATAATAAACTCATTGTGACATGGAATGTGTGCTGATTAGTGTGCAATAAGGATCTTAGTAATACTTGTTTAGAGGATCTACAGATTACGCATTTGCCCCATCTCCATGCTAGTAAATGTTTGTCAAAGCAGGCATTATTCATTATGTCTATCTGGATGTGTTACCTTTTCAGTCTGTCTAAATAAAGTTGAGTTAGGACTCAAAGTAATAAAGCATTTTGGAAAGTGAATAGATCTGGAGTTTGCTGTTTACCTTGTTTTGATGAGAGGTAATGAAGGATTCAGTACCAGAAGAGACTGATATCCATCAGAGTAATTGCGATATAGGTGAATCTTCTTTTAGAAATATAAAATATCAACTGGATTTGATTTGGTAATTACTGTTCATTTATTTTTGTATTAATCCACATGTATGCAGTAGGTTTTTTAGAAGTTGTTTAAAGTATAAGCCTTTGCTAGTAATTAAAGCAGAAAAATCAGTAGTAACAACTAGAGTAAGGCATTTAGTTTTGTTATCTCTAAATAAGAAAAATTTTTCTATTAGTTTTTGAACCTATTTGGTGGCATGCACAGCTATTTTTAACTTGAAAAATAGTAACACAACATTCTATTAGACTTGAAATAAACTTTTCATAACTAGAAGTTTACTGGCCTTTTTTGGTTTTAGTTTTATGTTTGCATATACGTGTATTGCATTTTAATAATTAGAATTTGAGAATGCTGCCTACCACAAAGAGAAGTGTGAACCATAGCAGCAAAAGGGAATAGATGTTGTTAATCTTCCCATCAAGAAGCCTCATGCAGCAGGCATATTTCAGTGAGAGCCAGGAACCCTCACAGCAGCCTGTGAATTGTGCATCAGGGTAGTTTTTTCAACCATGTTGACAGGAAACTTCAATAGCCACTAACTTAAGTGATCTGTATGTGAGTCCTAAAGCTAGCAATCAAATAGATGTAAATAGTTGCATTTATCTTTTCCTACCCTCTTCAAGGACACTTGCTTAATTAATTCTTCGGGGGGGGGGGCAAGGGAGAGGGTCTCAGAGATACTCAGTTCACCTCTTGACTGATGTGATTTATATCTTTGCTCAGCAGTACTGAACTTGAGCTGCTCTTACTATCTTCCAGACACATACACTTACAGACACTTTATTTTGGAGAGTTATTTCCCATGAGAACAGAGGATGTTCTCCAAACCATTGGTCAGAACCATTCTCCTCCTGAATATTGCCTCTCCTACCTTTGCCTGGCCTGCCAGTGGCTACTAATCCTATTTCAGGGAAAACCAATTCTAATATTTTTTGGATAATTTTGTAACCCTTTTTTTTGTTCCTGTTCTGATCAGTGAATGGCCCGAATCACCTTTTTAATATGCTTTTTCTCTGAAACCATTCCTGGGTAATTAATTAGTGATGTCCTTGTTAAAATCCAGTTGACATATAAATGGATATAGCTTAGGTGGATCTCCACATGATAAAATATGAAAATACATCCATTAATTGTATTTCGAAAACTTTTCACCAGTAAGTTTTGTCCAGATAAATTGTGGCCATTAAGTGCATCAGTCCTAAAAATATCACTCAGCTTTTTCCCACTGCTGTAACAGTGACAAGAAAAGTAACTATAGACCACATCTCCTATTCTAAATCCATTCTGACAATACTTAAAATGGACACTTACTCTCAGATAAGCAGTTGAAGATTTGCCTGAAGAAGACATGCAGATACATACCCTTCATATGAAAAAAAATTCTCATAAACTTTCAGGATAGATCTTTGAACTCTCTTCTCAAAAGTAAGCCGACTGCCTATAGGCCTCTTAAATGCACTGCTTTGAGAAAGGCTTTCAAAAATTCAGTCAAATTTTTGGAATAATTAAAAGCAGGTAGTGGTAGAGAGCAAACATTCAGACAAAACATTTTACTGCACTGTTTTTTTGTTTAGGTGTGACAGTTTGTATATTTGTGCTTTTGATGTACTAAATACTTTCAGAATACCTTTCTGAAGGAGGAAACCAAAAAGAAAAGTTGCCTTTACTTAACATTTCAAAATAAATTGAGCTTTGCTAGCACTCTATAAAATGAAATCTATTTGAAACAACCACAACCCCCATTCTGGTGTAGTAAAGCTGTTGTTATTGGACAGAATATCTTTAGTTGTGCAGAATGAGTTCAGTTAATGAGATCTGTGGATAAAGGGGGAAAAAGAGGTGATTTTTCTTTCTTTTATACATTCCTGAGAATAATGTTAAATGATGATCATCTCATAGGCATGGAAGACAAAGGGACTCAAATCCAGTAGAAAAATTAGAGACCGATTTCCCTTGGTTATTTAAGGAAATAAGAGAAATTTGTTTAATGTACACTTCAGTGATATTCACTTGCATGTATTTGCCCATGAGCTTGTGACTAAACCAGGTGTTAAATAGCAGAAATAAAATGATTTTCACATTGCTATGGTAATTTTCCTCTGTTTTGTGCTGAATGAGATAACTTCTCATTATGAAGATGTCATTGGACTGCATTGCTGATAATGCTAAGATTCCTGACAGGGCACTTCTTGCTCTTTTTTTAATGAAGTGAACTTCACTGTAAATGGAGTAGGACCCATATCATACTACTGTGAAAGCTATTTAAGACCTGCACTTGCAACTAGGAATGCGTACCAAAACAATTGACTTTACTGTATTTTCTAGTTGTTTTCTTACTTAGAGTAGTGATGTAAATAACTAAAACGAAGATATCAACAACAGAAATACAACAGCCATGCGTTTAATAAAGTGGTAAAGTGTCTTTTAATGCTGTTTTGTGAGGATTATTATTCTGGAGTTATGTGCCGTGTCACAATGCTATTCATTATTCATGATCTAGAAATATCAATGTGTAAATAATGTATTTCCCTGATATTACTACTTTCATTTAATTCAGATAAATTTTGTATTTTTAGATACGTGCAATTCTTAAGTGGCCTTCTGTCTGGATCTGTGAAAATGAATGCAACCCCTCTTTTCCTGCACTATGTTATTCTTCATGGCATCCCAACCTTAGATGCTGGGGGAGGTAAATTACCTAACTTTTCCTATTCAGGTATAGGATTAAAGTCTTGTTTAATTTTGGAGCTTTTGAGAAAGCCTGCATGAATCTCAAAGTAGAGTTAACATCTTCTTGATATCCATCCAAATATTTCCAATAATGAAACCAGAAGAGAAACATCGTAAGAGTAAAAATTGGAGCAGGTCAAATGAATTTCATGTTCTCTCTTAAATGAAGAGTTGATGCTATTCATGTCTGCCTAGTTTTTGAACAGTTGTGAGCCCTGTTACTGCAAAAGATCTGAGAACCTTGTCAGGTTTCACAATGATTTCCTCTTTGTTTAGGAAATAATTGTAAATATAATTTCTTTTCTGTTTTGAGATTGGATTTTCTGTGGAAAAGCTGTTTGGCTATGGTGTGCTTACAGAATTACAGAGTCACAGAATCATTTAGGTTTGAAAAGGCCTCCAAGATCATTGAGTCCAATCTTCAACCAATCATTACCTTGTCAACTAGACCATGGCACTAAGTACCACATCCAGTTTCTTGAACACCTCCAGAAATGGTGATTCTGCCACCTCCTTGGACAGTCTGTTCCAATGCTTAACAATCCTTTCCATGAAGAGATTCTTCCTGATGTCCAACCTAAACCTTCCCTGGTGCAGCTTGAGGCTGTGTGCTCTTGTCCTGTCACTAGTTGCCTGGGAGAAGAGGCTGACCTTGCTACAACCTCCTTTCAGATAGTTGTAGAGAGTGAGAAGGTCTCCCCTTCTTTTCTCCAGGCTAAACACCCCCAGCTCCCTCAGCCGCTCCTCATATGACTTACTTTCTAGACCCTTCACCAGCTTCATTGCCCTTTTCTGGACACACTCCAGCGACTCAGTATCTTTCTTGAAGTGAGGGGCCCAGAACTGGACATAATACTTGAGGTGTGACCTCACCAGTACTTCTAAGGTGGCTTGCTATACTAAGTGGCTTTAAAATTAAAATGATAAGATACTGTGCTAGAGCACAGTAAAAGAATCCAACTCTAGTAGTTGGACTTGATGACCTTAAAGGTTTTTTCCAACCCTAATGATTTATGATTCTGTAACAGTTCTATGAATCTGTATTTTTATTATCTGAGAGTTAAATAGCACTGGTCTTTTTAAAATATTATCAGCATGAATTTACAATGATTCATTGTCAATGTTGTTCAGTCTGGTTTTATTTCTAAAATAACTGTTTCAATAAAGTCAGGGTATTGTTTGTTCAAGTAAGAAATTTAAGGGCCTTATTAGTTTTGAAACGAAACTGTAGATCAAATATTTTGTTTAATTTTGAAAATGCTTTTTATTTTTTGGGGAGGTGGCTGGTTTTGTTTTGGCCATTGTCTTACTTCTTTAATAATTTTATTTTCTTGCAGAATTTGTTTCTGTCCTTACCAGAATCCTTTAAAATCCTAATATCCAATTCAGAACTAGTCTGGAGATCAGGAAAAAGTATATTTGTCATAAAATAAAATACTTTTTTAGGGGCAAATGAATCTATCAAAGCAAATTTTGCTTTGAAGGATATTTTTACAGTCAACATTGCACCACTTGTGTGCCGCTTTGCTCAGTCTGGATGTGCATGAAGCTTCCTAGTTGTAATTGTTTTCCTGTATCTAAATATTACTAAACAGTCTTTCTGTTGACTTCTTTTCAGCTTGTCGGCCTTTTCTGAAGTTATACCAGGCTATGCAACCAGTTTATACATCTGGAATATAGTAAGTTTAAAACATTTCCCATTACATTTGAATTTAGGTTTTAATTTTCATAATTGCAGAATTACAAAGTCTTTTTTTGTTGTTGTTGGTTTTTTGTTGTTGTTTGGTTTTTTTGTTTTTGTCTCTTTAAACCATGTATTTTATTCTTCTTTTCTCTCCTGTTGAGTAGTATAGGGTCAGAAAATCAAAACCGAATCTGCATTGCTATAGACCCTGCCCAACTTTTGAAGGGAGATATTATGGTAAGCTAATTGTATGGAATGAAAATCTATTAATGTGCTATTTAGTTTACAGTCTCTGACCTGTTTTGTGTTCTTGTAAAAAAATTATTTGAGGAAATGCTTGGAGATACTACAAAATACATTTTTAAGTTAATTCAGTCATCATCTTTGAGTTTCATGGGAATCAAAATTCTTCTAAAACTCAAAACTAGAAGGTTTTATAGGAGCCGAAACGATTGCTCTCAGCATTCCCATTTCATAGCATCACCAAGTCCAGTAAGGCCTGTATTGCTATTTTCTTCTTAAAGATTACTTTGGGGAGTATTTGTAGCTTGGCATTAAAATTTGTTTGTCCTATAATTTGGCAGACAGTGTGCAAAATTGTAAAACTGTATGTTGTAAAGAAAATACCTAAGTAATTTTAAATTGTTTTGGGACTCACAAAGGTGTGATACCCAACAAAAGCTTTCTGATTCTACAAGCACATGCAGTATTTAGAAGGCAATTTATATGTCCTAATATAGTGCATTGCAGCACTATAATTTTAAATCTCTCTGCTTTCTTTTTTGATTGTCATATACAGTTAAGCCCAGAGAAAGCAAAGAAAAATATCTACTGTGCCTTTCAAGTTGTTAAACTAAAACGTGTATTGAATGGTGGGGGGAAGCATTGTCAGAGAGTGTTCCTGGTCTATTGCTAGTAGGTTTCACAGTGCTTTTTTATGCTATTGACTACTTTTGAGAAATGTTGGACCTAAATATAAGTGGGTCTGTCCTGGTTCCAGCCAGGACATGGTTAATTTTTGCAGTAGCCTGGAGGGGCATGGCTAGGACCTGGAGGTTGTTCTGTACCACCTCACCTCATTTTTTGGGGAGGGGGGAAGGGCTCCCTTCTGTGTTGGGTACTGTGGCAGAGGGTGGGTGGGTGAGCAATCTTGTGAATCATTTGGTTTTTTTTTCTTGTCATTAGTATTGTTGCTGATACTGTTTGTTTTACTATCCCATTGCTGTTTCCAGTAAATTGTTTTTATCTCAACCTGTGATCTTTGTTTTTTGTGCCTCCAATTCTTCTCTCCAGTCTGCCCCAGGGGGAGGGGGAGGGATCGAGCCATGTGTGGTTTGCAGTGTTTCAGTGGGAGCACTGAAGTGGAGAGTACCATTCCTAAACCACCATAGGGTCCTTAGTATCAGATTCTTTTTTTCATCTTCCCTCCCCCATTCAGTTTGAAATAGTGTTCTTTCTTTCTTTCACTGAAAAATGGAGAAACAATTTTTAAATATACTTTTATAAATTGGCTTACTGTGGAGGTTTTGGACAGTTTCAAATTCAAACGTATTGGTGGACTGTTGGCGCCTCAGGAAGTGGAATATATAACAACAAAAATCAGTCTTGAGATCCATTCAGTATCTCTCAAATGAGTTTCTTAGAATGAAAAAAGGGTACATAGCTTTTCAGTAATGCTTGCGTAATTTTAAAAGAGATCATCTTTATTTATCACATGCTATTATTTGAGCTAATTCTGAGGAAGTAACTGTCTTGTTCAGTATAGTAATATTTCCTAAACAAAGGCTTCACTTAAGTTTTGAATATTTTTTTATTATGTCTAAGCAAAAGCATTAGTGGTATCAGACAAAAATAGTAATCTCTAGGATGCTTCACCTCCAGTTCCAAAAGGTTTAACTACTTAAAGTGCATGGTTTAAAAAAAAGAAAAAAGGAAAAAAAATGTCCTTACTTTACAGAATTTAATACAATGTGAACAGCATTTGGTGAAACAGCACAGCTGTTGAAAAGCTGCACTGACATCTGTAAATGCATATAGGTATTTTCCAGCATACTATAGTGGCTTGCATTAATTCTGGATTATGGCATCAGAAGGTAGTGGAGTCAGAATTCAAAGTTACACTTAGACTTCATTGAAAGCTTACAATATGTACTGATCACTAAAAGATAGTTTCAGTATGTGCATATAGATCTACAATATTACTGATTGTAAGAGAGGACATATTTTCATAAACAAGTAAGTTAATTTTAAGATATACTAAGTTAATTTTAATCTTTAATTAAGTTTAATTTTAAGTTAATCTATGTTAAAATTATCTAAGGCTGTTACTTTGAATTAGAAACTAGAAAGGAGGAGGGACTCCTTCTCTCATTCAGCATTTTTATGAACACAATTATGCAAAAGACAGTACATTGCCTGTAAATTCAGCAACTGTGCGAAGCCAACTCTTGACAAGCTGAAGTATAAAATGTATTGTTTAGGTATTTAGTTTTCTGTATCTTTAACAACTCTCATATGTGATCCACATGTAAAAACATGTTTGAACAGCTAAAGAAGTTAATGTTGTAATTTAAAAATTAAATTGTGGAGGAATGTATATAACTTTAAAGAAACTCTTTTCAAACTTCTTTTTGCTCACATCATATGATTAAGTGGAATTATCACAGTTACTTCCACACCAGTTCTACATTTTGGAGCAGGTTAGTTCTCATGCCTCTCATTGGAGCTCTCTTAATTCCATTTTTGTCTATTTTTCACTTCTGGTCAAACTGTCAGTTTTCATCCTTTATGATGTTTTGCTTTTACATAGAGTTGCTCAGCGTAGTGGAGAATGAGCATTTAGTTATTCTTGAATCAAGCAGTCAAACTTACTTTTACCTTACGTTTTGGTAATTTAAGTAGTGAAGTGACAGTGGGAGTTGTGTTGGACTAAAAGAAAATAGGCAGGGATCACAATGTTCACAGTGTACACAAAGTTTCTTTTGGTGCATGTAAAGCACTGTCTAAAATAAGAAGCAAGTACTGTTTTATCTGGTATTGGCAATATGCTGTAGGGGGATTCTCTTTAAAAAAAAAACGAAAAAACAAACAACCTCCTCACTTTCAGATAAAAATGATTACTTCCATAGAGAATCTCCCAGCCCTTACAAAGGATTAGGAATATGTAATTTGTGTAGAGAATACCATAAACCATCTCTGGTACATGGGCTGAAAAATTTCAGTAGTTGTCCTATGTGCCATGTATATCCTGATTAACTTCTGGAATTTAAGACATCATGAGGTTACTATAAGAAGGTCAGAGAACAAGGGCTTGTGTTAGAGTTTTCAAATCCTGTAGTGAGAAGAATTTCATAACTATGTTTTAATCCCAACTTCCAGAAGTGTCCCTCTTAAACTCCTACATCTTTCTTCTGTTGCTTCATTTTGAATAACCACTATTTAGTTGTTTGGTATTTTCTATCTAGGACACTTTTCTTAGTCTGCCTTTAATAAAAGTGATTTTTGTTGTCTTTTAATACATTTCATTAATATCTGCTTTATCATAAAGACCTGATATCATCAGGATAATATAATAAACATTTCAGCCCTGTGACTATGATTACCAAAATTTTTATGTATTGTTCTTAGAATACACTGAGTGGCTTTGTATTACAGTTGACTCAGAGAATTAGTTGGTAAAATATCCATAGATTTAATCTTAGGGAAGATGGTGTTAGAGAATATTGTCTTTATTTTTACCTGCTGAAATTCATACTAGATATTTTTATAGAGTTTTGTGTGCTACGCAAGATATCAAAACTGCTACCAACTTCCTGCAGTAAAATAAAACAAAATACTGTCATCAGTAGAGTAGATTTTTTTAAAAGTCCTAAAATAGATGTAATCAGCTTGCAGGCTTGCTTCGAAAAACTTCTCATACTCTTCAGTTATTTTGAAATGGGTGTACTGAAATTCATTAATTTGGTACTGCAAAGAAGTCTGGATACAGGTCAGCATTTCAATATTATACTGCCAGGTATTGTGATTCTGAAACATAACCTACTGATCAGTGACTGATAGTGATGAAAACAGCAATTATTATTTCTTATACATCTAGAAATATCCTACCTTGGGCCTCTGTAATTTTAAAAGATTGAATAATGTATACCCTTCTCGGTTCAACATCAGAGGTGTCTACAGTAAATTGCATTGTGACTGCTTTAATTAGCAACTAATGCATACACACTTATTTGTTCCAATTTGTAAGCAAATACCTCCTGACATGTTTCTTTTTATTTCTAGATGAAGTGTTATCACAAAAAATACCGTTCAGCTACTCGTGATGTGATTTTTCGCCTTCAGTTTCACACTGGAGCTATTCAAGGACATGCCCTGGTGTTTGGCAAAGAAGACTTGGACAATGCCAACAAAGGTACTTGTCTTCTGTGGTTGTTTGGATGTGTATGTGGATGGGGGTGCAGGTGTGTGCCTGTGCATGCGATGATCATCTTCAGCACACATTTTCAAAAAGATTATTGGTTGGCTTTTTTTTTCCCTTCCTTATTTTTAGGGAGACTGCTTTGCGTTAGTTAACTTATAGTTAACTTATAGCACGGGCCTCTGGTGGTCTAGTGGTTAGAGTGTCTGACTCTCACCGCTGCGACCCGGGTTCGATTCCCGGCCCCCTGGGCAGGTGGAGCTCGTCAGCCGTGGAAGGCAATCCACCTAAGAGAAGGTCACTCTAAACAAACCTACATCCTGGGGACCTCACTGCCACTGTCCAAGCTTTGCTCGGCCCCGGCAGATGAACCTCAGGACTAAAGGGTGGGCTCAGTTCAGCGCATGCTGTGTCTCACCTAAAAATCCACTGCGCAGGCTGGAAGGGTTAATGACCTTTCCCAAATCTTCGCTCGCGAAGACTGGCCATTATTAACTTATAGCACGTAACACAGATAAACACAAGAAAACACAGGTAAAGAAAGAAAAGCTCTTCAAGTGAGTTAACTTGTCAAAATACTCAGATTCTCCTACATAGTCCTTATCACCTTCTCTTACATTTATAAAAACAATAGACCTTTGTTTAAATGGTGACACTGCTAGTCACCATTGAAAGAAATAAGATGATGAAAAAAGTCTGTTGCTGTGTTTGTGACATAGTCTGCTTGAGCATGGAGATCTTATAATATGCTTCAGAATATCCAAAAATGGAGATAAAGTTTTCAGACACACTTGAAAATTTTCCAAAATTATAACTTCAGAGTTTTATAAAAATAAAACATAAAAATGTTTATATGCAGGACTGTAACTCTCTCACACTATGTTACTAGCAAGCTAAAATCAAGCATACTGTCCCACATTCAACATATGGCTACACAGAAGTTTAGCCAATATAGGAAACAATTTTAATTTTCATGGATGTGTTCTTAAAAGCAAAACTCAGCCATGTCTGTCTAGAGAGAGGGTTAGGAACTGTACATCTTTTCGGCTTTTGACTGTTCTTGAAAGTAAACAAAACTCCAGCTGGCATTTATGTGGTCTTTTCTGGAGAACATGTGGCACAAAGAATGTGATTTTTAAAAGCAAATCACTAAACTGCAAGTGAGAAGGGAAGAGTGATGAGGGTATGTGTATAGATAGCTATAGAGAATCCTGATTTCTGAGTGCACTGAAACTACCCTCCTGGGAGACAACCTGCTGAAATCCTATCCTTTGTTTTCAGATGACCGTTTCCCGGATTACAGCAAAGTGGAATTAGTGTTTTCAGGAACTCCAGAAAAAATTCAAGGTGAGTATACAGAACTAAAAGTATGCTTAGTTTGAAAATAGATAATACTGAAATACGTACTTAAAAAAAAATTCCAAATCTCTTGTAGGAAATCTGAAATTTGATTTTGTCATTAAAATATGCAATATAGTTACTTGTTTAAATTTGAAAAATTTAATGAAGAGACTGCATTTACATCAGCCTAGGAATGATCAGATTTTGTTTTAAAGCTATACCAGAACAGTTGCTGACAACTAATAGAAAACATTAGTGTATCTGTATAAAACATGGATAGTATAGGTAGCTTGGCCCAGCATAAGTGACAGGAGTGGCCTATCCCATAACCCTTTTTGGATGTTGTCACAACTGATTATGTTTGCAGTACTGAAGTTTGGACTGTCTTCAGTTTAGCATAAAGAGATACAGTTATAGTTTTCTTGGAAATGCTTCTCTTTTGAAGTTGACTTGTAGGATATATTCTGTATGGTTCCAGAATTCTATTATAATATGTCAGAGATTATTTGATAATTATGACCTGCAGTAAGAACTTAAGATCATATTCTATATTGCAATTTAATTCTGTTTATGAATGTGTTCTTAGTCATTTTATGGTGTCCCAAAAAGTATGGATTCTGCCTGAGATTGAATGAAAACCAAATACTCTTAACTGTATGTCTCATACATATTCCCATTCAGTGTCCTGTGAATTGCATGTTTTCCTTTTTTTTCCCCCCCACCCTAGTTTAATAATTTAGAAACTTATGGCAGCAGCCAGTAGGAAGTTGGATTCTGTCCAACTGAACACAAAAATCTCAGCCTGTTGGATAACTATGTAAGAAAAACAGTTTTATAAATAAATTTGTCTAGCTTGTTCTAAACATTTCTGGATAGTAAATGCTTGAAGAGAGGCCAGCTGACATTTAAAAAAGGACCAAAATTTTTTCAAGTTTCCCTTCCTTAGATGGCAGATGAGAGGTGTGGTCTTTTTAGTAGGCTTCAAGTTGTTGGAAAGTAACGTTCTAAGTAATTGGATATTTGTGTTCAGTTAGTGTCTAAGGGATTAACTGGTTGGGAAGAAGAGCTCACCTTGAAATATTTATTTACAATTTCTGCAAAATGACTTTTCCACATCTGGAAATATTACAGAATAACTACAGGGTATCTCTAGTCTATCCTCCTGCTGAAAGCAAGTTCATTTGTGAGATTGGGCCAGGTTGCTCAGAGCTTTGTCTAGTCAAATCATGACAACCTTCAATGTTGTCATTGATGGAGACATCACAGCCTGAATGGGTGGGCTATTCCAATGTACAACTGTCCTAACAGTGGATTTATTTTTCCTTATATTGACTCTAAACTTATCTAGATTCAAATTTTGCCTGTTCCATATTGTCTTTCTGCCTTGGTCCCATCTGGCTCTGTCTCCTCTATGGCCTTTCAGGGGCTGCTGTCAGGTCCCTGTCAAGACCATCTCATTTTCAGACTGAAGAAGCCCTGATCCCTCAGTTTTTCCTCACAGGGAGAGTATTTCCGTCCTGACCACCCTGGTCAGGCTCCCCTGAACTTGCTTCACTTTATTCATATATTTCTTTTATTCTGTAGCTTGTAACTGGACATGGTATTCTAGAACAGAACTGACTGTGATATAGTTTTAAAGAAAGAACGAGGTTGCCAGGAATGTAAGACCCCTAAATATTTAGTAATAAATTTCATCAATCTGCCTTGTGACAAATGTCATCACAGAAACGTTCTACAGACGGCTTTTTCCAGCTTGTATGTAAAAGTATAGGACCGTAACATTCTTGTCCTTCTAATTTTAACTATGTTTTAAAAGTCACAGCATGTGCATAACACCGTTGCTTTAGAAAAATTTACAGTAGGACTTGCTTCTGCAGACACAGTCGAGTTGATAACTGAGAATTTCTATGTTCCCTTATCTAGACAGAAAGCCTGTTTGATTTGCATCAGTATCAAAGCCAAGTTCAAGGTCATGAGTTCTTGATGCCTGTGTTTTGCTTTTGAATCACTGTGACCACACCTAAATTCCTCACATTTAAAACCTGAATATTACTTTATGCTTTGTTAAGGGCACAAAAATATGGGTTACTGCTGAAAATTCCAGATAGGTTTCGCAGAACACACTTTAAAGCAGCAAAACATGTTGAAGGCAAGCTGCCCAGTCTCAGGTTCTGAAGAACTGGCACCTTGGGGGAACTGAAAAGGACACAGAGTCACAGTTTTCAGCTCTCCTTATTCATCTTTAATGATAAGTTGCCTGGTATCAAAATAATAACCTGTAAAAAAAAGTCTAATTTTATAATTCCTTTAGTACCATCTCTTTATAGATACTTGTGGTTTCCTTCTCTCTTTGTTTTCGTTGTGTATGGCTGGGTGGGTCATCTGTGTTAGTTGTGTTTAGGAGTTGATCCAGATTATCAGACTACATCATAATCAAGAAGCTCAAGATAAAATTCTCTGCTTGAACCATAAATTAAGCTTTTTTAAAACTGTTTTATTTAACCTTTCTTCCCCTATTACTGCTTCTTACATTTCAGAATATGATATTGCCATTTGGGGAGCAAACTTATGTCAGAAGGCCACATACATACATCTATGTGTGTGTATATTGTTACAAATGTGGTCTCAAACATATATTTATTTTTCAGGATGTGAACACTATCAGAATGATCATGGAATAATAGTTGATTACAATACCTCAGACCCACTAATACGCTGGGATTCCTATGAAAATATGAGCCCTGATGGGGAAGGTGAGTATTTAGTCACATGAGACCAAAGCAAAACTTTTTGCAACTGTTGCAGAGTGTTTGGAAGGAGAAGGGAAATCTCATTTGCTTGAAGCTAATGCCATTTTACTGATGCGTTAAGTAGCTGTCTAATCTCCCCTATTTAGCGTTAGTGGCTCTAATTTAGGAAAGAAAGCAGTACTAGTTAAGAGAGATTCTAGTCAATGCATGGAATTGGACTGAGAAACAACTCATTGATAAAAGTTACTTTATTACTTGTAAATTTGCCTAAAGACTCTTTTTTTTGTTCTAAAGCTTGTAGTGGGAATCTTAACAGAATTTTAAGAACAACAAAATAATATGGTGAGTTTTTAGCTTTTGCTTTCTATGTTATCTGGAGTATTGCAGAAGGTGCACTAGACTGTTATGGATAAACAAACAACAAAGGATGTGGCTATTTGCATATCGCCCCTTGTAAATTTATCTATTTCCAAATTGCCCTTTTATTTCTTAGATTTTTTTTTCTGTAATCTGCTGACAAATGTAGAAGATAAAAAGCTCCAGTAGCTGCCTTCAGATTCTGACTCCAGTGTGGATGATTTTCATATGTTTTGCATGAGTGAATGCTGTGCTTTTAATGGATATAGTTTTCATGTAAGGACTCAGAATGTCACACCTGTGACTGCACACCTCAGCACACATGCAAGCCTTACATTGTTGCAAGTAAAAACATGAGACAAGGTACTGAATGGATGCCAAAGTTCTTGTTTTACAACTCTCCTATTCTGAAATGAGAGACAGACAAAGCTAGGATACTTAATTAGCTGATCTCTAGGCTTAGTTTCAGTCGGTTTTTATAATCTGAATTCAACATTGACCATCTAATGACCATATCAGTGAGAGTTTTAGGGGCGGAGTCATACTTGAAGCTTGACTTTTTTTCACTGCCTCACTCTCGTACAGGAGCATTTCCTAATGCACAGCAGACTCTAATTGCAGAAAACTAGGGGAATATAGAGAGTGTAAAGAGAAGAGTCATTTGGTGCTGTTACATGGGGCAGGTAGAGCACTCTGTAAGGGAGTCATCAGAGCTTTTATAGTTGGATAAGACTGTATAGTGTAGAAGGAGTAACATCAGAGAGTGTGAATCTTGACTGGATGTCTTAATTTCTATCCAGGATGTTTCCATATAATTTGTGATTCCTTTACCTCCCTCCATCTGCCATCCTTTTCCCTTTCCTTTGTATATACCTAGCCTTCACCAAGCAATGCATTGATATAAAATATTTTTTAATTGCTGAGATTAATTGGCTAGATGGATTTGACTTTCCCATTCTCATGCATTACATTGTAGGTAACTACATCAGTACAGAGAAGTGAAAGCAGAGGTAAATGTGCAGGCAGCACTCTGTTGGAAGATACAGAACTGTATGCTGCTCATGTCTTCTAGAAGAGTTGATCAGAGACCATTCACAAGTACTATTAGCTTGTTTGCCTGTTGTTCAGAAGTCATATGTGCCACTTAAAGGCTTTTATATCTAATTCGTGTACATGATACATTTCTAATTACCTGAGATAGAACAGAAATATAATGTTTTAGCATAGATACTGAGTTCATTGTGCATCTGCAAAGAAATCACTCAAGTTGAGCTAGAAAATATACCATAAGAATATGAGATGTATCCAGTTAATCTCTTCTCAAGTAACCATTTAGGAAGCAGGCTGTTACCCTCTGATATTCAGCAATGGAATTGCAGGCAGAGCAATTCCATTTGGCTCTGCATAAGCTGGGCAAAAGAACATGAAGGGCTAAAGCACATTGGGGACAAGTATATTTTTCTCTTAAGAATGAGGTCTGTTCTTAGCACAAATTTAAGCTTAGTCTGATGCTTGAGGTAAATATAGTGCAGTTAAGTCATCCTCTGTGTAAGATTTCTAAACACTGGGGCAGGCTTCTCTTTATGGTTTGTGCAGATGTTCAGTATCTCGCTTGTACATTAAAAAGGTGTATTGAGTCCTAGTTTTCACTGCAGGTGAGAGACCACTAAGAGGAGAGGCTGACTTCACATTCAGAAAGTGATCTAAGTCAAAAGCCCTTGAATCTGAAGCCTTTAGCTACAATCCTGAAGGCTGAGAATCTTTTCTGTATTTCAGAAAAGATTAAGGTGCAAGATGTGGTGCATTTGAAAGTGCATAACAGTAGTGGTATGCTTAAGGATCAGGGAAGTCTCATACAGAATGCCTGTTTCAGATCTACTTCACATTAAGTTAAACTAGCTTTATGTAGGAACTGGTCTTCATGATTTTACTTGGACCTGTTTTCCTACAGGAATTTCAGTAGGAATCGTATGAGATGTTACTGTGACAGATGATTCCTATATTACAGTTATACACCTTTTTGTGAAGTTAAAAAATGTAGGCCTATGAAATTTCTTAACAAGGAAGGCTACAAAGGAGCCTTATGAAGTGAACAGAATTTACTTTGTAGGTATATTGTGTGTGGAATAGCTATTTCCAAGCTGATGTGTTTAAATAAAAAATTTAGAAGTGAACAAGAAAGCAGTATGTGTCTTTTAAAATCATACAACTATTTGGCCTTATTACCAAAAGAAAAAAAGACAAAAGGACATGATAAAATTAAAATGTTCCCAAGGTCTCTTGGTTTGCTGGCATGATACAGTATTACAGACAGAAGCAGTTGCCTTTAAATGATCTTGAACATTTTGTTAATAAGGTTGTGTACATGTGTTGAATATAGCCAGGCTATGGATAGTTTGCTGTCTGAATTTAGTTCCTTATCCTTCATTCTTAACATTCTTAAGGAATTTTGACAATTAGAAAGCATTAAATTATTTGTGTTTCTTCTCATAAATACTGTTTCTATCCAGATCCCTTGGGAAGTGGTCCTCCATAATAGACTGAAAATTATATTAAGTTTCTAATTCTCAGTTTGTATCAGATTTCCTCCTCCTTGACAGAGAATACTGTGACACTGATTTAAAAGTATGCAGTCACATGTAGGATTTGTAATCACAAGAATTGGGTCTTCCAACTGCCATGTAGAACTCTACCATAATTGCCATTGCTTTTCCTGTGGTTTTGAAGTCAGGAAGGATTTTGTGGTATGAAGGAACAGGAATTGCTTTTGATCTTGCTGAGTACTCTTACTTTATTCTTTAAAGCATCACTTACCATACAGTAGATGTGTATGGATTTACAAAAGGTCGCTCATTTGCTACAAAATAGCAAGTTGACTGCAAAGATATAATACCTGTAGCCACACATGTGTAGTGTCTTCTAATACCAAAATCTCCATTACCAAATGACAAATAATTTTGAAAAAAGCTTCCCAGAGGGATGAGGTAAATGGTAAAGGTTTTTCTCTTTTGTCGAGGGTTCTTTTTAGTTCTCACTGATAATTTTCAGCATTATTGGTATAGTGCATAAGAGATACTGTTGTTAAACACTTACCTCCTGATGAAAGTGCAAGTCTTCTTTTGGAAGGTGGAAACCGTCAGTTTGTGCGGAGCCCACAGGAGGATCCTGGTACAAGCCTAGGCTCTGAGGTGTTCTAAAAATAAAATCAGATTAAAAAAATATTAAAATAAAAAGATATTAAAATAATAATTAAACGTATTGCCAAAGAGCAGAAATTAATTTAAATGATTTGATTATGTAATAGTAATCATGATAACATGCTAAAATTATTCTAGAGAGAACATGCCATTTGTGTTTGCAACATTCAGTTGGTTGAGATACAGGATTTATTTTTTTTTAAATAAAACTGGTTAGCCCAAAGTTTACTGGTTAGCCAAAATAGTGTTTGAATTCAGTGGATTGGCAGCAGAAATGCACCTGGTTCTTGTTCAGTGTTCTGTTTTAAGACATATTGCTTATTTTAACAACCACTAAGTCCCTCTGTGCTCTTTTGTCTTCCAGCTCTACAATCTGTGGAAAGAAAAGCACATGTGCACTGTTAGAAATTGCTTAAAATGACAAGAGAATTACTTTTAAGTAATTTATAAGGCAGGAACTTAAGATACTTAAGTATCTTTCTCAACAAAACCTTGCTATTTGTTTCCTAGCAAACTATGTTTGCTTGCTTAATAGTGTTTGATAATTAGAAAAGAAACAGCTTTGGCAACAAAAAGATGTTTATAATTTAAGCCAAATAGGGTAGGCTGAGTGAATCCAAATTCCTATATCTCAAGAATGTTGCTTTACAAATTCTCTAGCCTTCTGTAACTGTAATCAGCAACAATCAGTCAAAAATTGTCAATTATTTATAAACTGGTTTGTTCCTGCTCTTTTTCTTTTCATAAAGAATAGTATCTGAGAAGTGTCTCTGTGTAGGCAATAGCTAACATTCTGGTATGCAACCATGTCATGTGATGAGATGGGATGTTTGACTTTTATTGAAATTTTCTTCTCCTCTTCAGCCAAAGTAAATAGCTATTCAGTGGGGAGGTGCCCTCACATGTAGTTAAACTCTTGTTTTTCCCAGAGGGCCCCTTCAGTATTGCAAAACTCAAGGGCTGAGGCAAAACTGCTTGGCTTTGGTACCTTAACAGGAATGCAGATGACTACCTAAGAAAACAGCAGCTTTTATGCCATTTCTGGTGAGTGAAGCTGAATGATAAATTGCTGCTGAATAAATGGTAATTCCAGCTTGTAGTCACCAGTTGGCTGCAATATTCTTTGAGACAAAGAGATTTGATAGAAGGTAAGGATGAAAAAGTGGCCTCCAGCAATTTCCCTCTGTCTGTCAGAGAAAATAGACACCCGTATAGAAGACAGAAACATTTACACTGTAAAATGCTGCCAGCCTGAAACAGTATCTGAAATGCCTTAGAGTGTCTGTCTTTAATTGATTTTTCTCTGAGGAAACTTAAGTCTTTTGTTTCTTGAAGCTCTGTATGTTCCTTTTTTAAAAACATATATAATGTAAAACTGGTTAGTCCACTTAATCATGAAGGTGACAATGAGCTGAAGAAAAAATAATATAAAATGGTATGTTTTCTTTTGTATGTTAACGCTATTGAATGCAAACACAAGGTTTCATTTCTAAGTGTGCAGCAATAGTCAATTCTCTTTCTTTTCTTCCATTAATACAACATTAATTGTAAAAGAACTGTGGCTTAAATTTTTTGTTAGCTCAGTATGTTAGGGAGTAAATATAAGTTCACACAGGTGTTTTCAACATTGTGCTTGATAAGCTAAGATTGCTCTGGACTATATTTGCTCTGGACTCTCATTTTCATGTTTTGGGGATTTGGGATTTTTGGTTGTGTTTGGTGTGGGTTTTTTGTTGTGTGTTTTGGGGGTTTTTTTTTTGTCTTTTTTTTTGTTGCTTTGGTTGGGGTTTTTTTTGTTTGTTGGTTTGGTTTGTGTTGTGTTTTTTTTTTTTTTGCTTTATTTTGTTACCAAAAAGAAATTTATTAGAATATTTTGGATAGGTCAGATAAGAGCCAACCGTTACGTGCAGCCAGGGGCCAGACTTTCAAGGGATTTACTGATTTAAAGTGACTTTTTTGGCTCTTTTAAAAGAATATCTCTTTTACTGAATACTTCTTTAAAAGTCTGGAGTATTTGCTTAAGTGCTAAGCTGAGTTCCAGAACTTGGCCTGTCCAGTTATATTGAAAGCTGTTTTTTACCTATTACCCAAACATGTAACTGTACTGATAAGGCAGTATCTGAAGTGAGGAATTATGTGCATTTTACTTAGGGCCCTGGGACATTGATTTTCCTAGGTACCATTTTTCAGTGCTGCTGAGTTTAAACTTATCTCAAATAAAAACAGAATCCTTCCAACAATCCCCCTGGCTAAGAGCCAGAGAGGAATAGTTATAACTAACCTAAATAATGAAAGTCTTATGTTTGAAGACAAGAACAGAAGCAGGGTCTCATAGGCATTTACCCTAGGCACCTGTTTTTTTCCATGTGCCTCTAACTACCTCTACTTCCATTTTTGGGTACCCTTGCCTCCACACCCCCTAGTATCAATGTCTTTAACAGTGCACAGGTTTATTTGAAGCACAGGTTGCACCTGTCAATTACTTTCAAAGCTACTGCAGAGCCAACTATTTGCTTTTTAAAAAAAGCATTTTAATGTCTTCCAATTTATTTCTGTCCTGTGTCAGTAATAAGCACTGTTGTTATCCCAAGGATTTATTCACTAGCCCTTTGCCAAAAGCTTTTGTTACACTTTTAGACCCAAAGACCACAGGGTGAAATTTGAGTGGTTTAATAGATGTTTAAGGTAGTTAATGGTACATTCAAATATCTTTTGCTGTTGTATTTTTGTAAGACTATGCAAAGGACTTCTCTCTTCAGCAGAGGAAGATTCAGACAGTAGAAACTAGGAGGAAGGCAACAAATGCTAGCACAGTCTAGCGTTATCTTAGGGATCATGTAATGCTGCTTTTTCAACCAAGTCTATCTTTGCCCAGGTTATATGCATTTATGAGCAGGCCTGCATTTACCTTTTAACATGTGCTTGTTTCTTAGTCATGTCGACTACAATCTATGGTTGTTAATATTGTTAATTTAAACACTAATGTCCAAATCAATATCTCTCTCCTTCTGTGTACAGATATGACAGTAGAAGCCTCTTTGCCAAATCTTACAACCTACTTAATGGACCAGGTTGAATAAAAAGTTCTGAAAGGCAAACCTCTGCCACAGTTGCTTTCCTCTCTGCACCCGCTTCCTGAACAATTCTTCTTTCTTGTGAAGGAATTAGGGCACCCCACCTGGTTAGCTTCATTAGGCAAGGAAAAATAACTTTCATGATGGTGTAGGTATTGGGTATATTTTTTTATTGGATATATTTTAACACCTGACTTGCTTGGGAGTAAAGCATTGGAGATTAAAAGTGTAACTGGAAGAAATAAACCAAAATGAAAATTAGGATTTGGTGCTTGTTTGTTCTGTGACTTTCCTAAGACCAGAAAGAGAAGCATTTAAGTCCTGTCTCTGTGTCTGCACCAAAGCATGCATACACTGAACTACCTTGCGCATCATATATATATGAGTGTTGAGTCCAGTAACCAAAGAAAATGTGAAGGGCATAATCAGTCATGGTGCCATTTGCACATGATGTTAGAGGTCATAAAATCATTGCATGTGCATGAATGCACTTGTGAGTTATGATGCCGAATTAGTTATAATTGTCGAATGACAAATCTCTGGGAAGACTTACAAAACAACAGACAGCATGAAACTGGTTGGAGTTTTCTTGGGGTTTTTTAGGCCACCATGAAGCAATAGCAATCTTCTTTTTGGTAAATCCTGAAGTAATCGTATTGTTCTGCCCTTTAGCTGGTCTTTCAACATCACGTACCTTGCCTTTTTTGGCTAGATTTCTTTCCATTGACTCTTTCCTTTTGGTCCTGCTTCAGGATTTCAGCTAACCACTGCACTACTCCCTTCATAAGAAGACTAATGATTTTGTGGTGTGACGTTCACCCTTTTCTGCCTATTGGCAAACACGTTCTGTTGATTAGAAAGGCCTGATGAATTTCTGCTTACAGCTTGTGCAAAATGTGGTTTTTTGTTATGAAGGTGGCTTGTTATGAAGGTGGATCAGGTAGGCTTGGTTCTATGACACACGTTGGTTTTGAAGGAGGGCTCTTCCAGCAAATTTGGCATGCTGGGATTTATTTGGATTATCCTGTAACTGTCTCTTTTGTTCAGTATGGCACACAGGTTAATTAAGCATATGTGCTAAGTTTCTGCCATTGAATATATACAGCAGATACTGAAGAACTGAGAACTTTTCATGGAAAGGTTTCTGCAGCAAACATCTTCTGCAAATAGTGGTTCTCTTTAGTGAATCACAGAGAGGGTTTTTTTCCCCTTTGCATGTATTTTCAAGGTGGTATTAGTACTTGCATAACCACTTAATATATGTGCTGGTGGTTTTTTTCCTGACTTCGGAAAAGAGCATCATAAAAGACTAGTCCTTCTGAGTCCCACAACTTTATACTTCAGTGTCTCAGTTTTGAAGAGCTACCTGTTTCTCAAGTAGTACAGGCTAGATATTGTTTCTCTTATCTTATTCTGGACCTTGAAGAATGTTTCCTAATCTGTTACCCATCTGAGAGACTTGCTAAATCTCTGAAGCTCATCTTAGGCTTCTGGTGTCAAGATATTCCGTGTCTCCCTTTCAGTAAATACATGTAAAATATTCTTTGTATGAAGAATATTTGTTTCTAAGTCATTTAGGTACAATATAAATTTTCCACTAAATACACATAACTTATTGTGTTAGTATATGCTTGTATTGAGCATGTGTAGATCATTTTCAAGTACTTTTTTTTGAGAAAAGTAAATACTATAATTATCATCATATAAGCTTACTATATATTGCTTCTCCTATTGCTGTAATACTTGAAAATAACTCATGAGTCTCTTGAGTTCCAATGCAAAACTTTTTAAGTTCAACAAGCAAATTAGGAAATCAAAAAGTTCTGCTAAATGTATCTGTGCCTTTACTTCCCTTTTCGATATGTGGACCTGTTTAGAAACACCTAAAGATCAATTTATTGAAGGTGCCATAGCGTGGTGGAGCAATTTTATTAATAATGGCAATATTGTGAAATTACACATTCCATACTTTACAGAAAGAGGAAATTAACTATGTTGACCTTTTAGATGGCCCCTTTAAGCCTTTTTGTTTTATACTGTAGTCCTGTACAGTTTTCAGCAACCAGTGTTTTTCCACTATTTTATTTCGATGGAAGGGTATGGACAGATTGCTCCAGGATCAATATGATCAGGCAAATGCCGGGTTTATTAGGAAAAAGACAGATTATATAGTGCTCATGACGCTTAGCTTCTTGTACACACTACATTGGTTACATAAGGAAAACATGCTCTGCTGTCCACTGCTAATTGGACCACAACAGGTGGTCATAGGAGATGAGAAAACTTTATTCACCTGCCAAAACTCCTCCTTGGCATCTTGGCACAAGGCCTGCAGCCATATTAGTGGCGCAGCATTTTTTACTATCTGCACCCAGCCATCCTAAGGTGAAACACACAGAAATGCAAAGAAAATTGTTCACACAATTTTTGCCTTACGACAATTTTACACTTAATGAGCATAACTAATTCTTGCTGAAAACCTAGCAGTATAGTAAGAGAAAGACAAAATTCACCGTGTGTGTGCTGTTCCAGCTGTAAGGAAGAATAATCATGAATTGTAAACCTCAACATTTGGAGTATACACTTGCAAATTAATGAAGTGTTCCTGAAGATGGGCTTTAGTTTTGATATGAATGAAGGGAAGTAGTTTCATGTAGTTCAGTGACTTTGAAATGCCTTAAACTTTGCTTAGTATTTTGTACTTGTGGCAATGTTTCTCTACTGTGATGTTTTGTTGTTCTTTTGCTGGTTATCCGAGCACAAGGTACTTTAAGTTAAGTTTTTGCTTAAAATGACTGAGAAAAGTTTGTAGAAGTAGAATCAAAATGACAAAATAGCTTCTGTATATTGGGTTGCAGTAGTAAATGTAGCAGTCCGTTCTTTGTACTTTGGATCATGGCACAGGTATTATTTTCTTTTGATCCCAGGTGGGCAAAAGTGGGATGTTATATTACAGTAGTATTCTAAGGGTGAGTCTGTGCTGGCTGGCTCTGCCTCTGTTCCATATTGGCTGGACAGCAGCCAGCCTCTGGTCTAGAAGCTTGTGCTTTGTGAAGCACATTTTCTTGCTCCAGTGTACTTGTAAAACCATTAAAGTACAAATGTGATCCTTTTGAATGTTTGGGAAATACACCTATAAAGTAAGATACACAGGTATCCCCAGAAATGCCAAGGCAGTGGAAAGAATTCAGAAGTTTATTTAGAAGTCCAGAACGCGAGAAACTTACAAATACCTGACAGTGCTATTTAAGCAAAAGGCCCCAGGGAGAAAAACACAACTTTGTGTGCTTTATGTCTTTTATCAGAGTTCTGACTTGTTTCACGTGCAGCCATTTACTGATTTGCAAGAACAGAAACACTTCAACCAAAAAGTGTATGCTTTCTCATTTAGGTTTGAACTTCTAACTCTTAGATTAACAATTAACAGGTAGATTTATTTTTAGGATACAAGAGCCACTTTTATCCATTGTTCAACTGAGAAGTCATTCAACTGAGAAGTCATTCAAGTGCTGACAGTCCCTGAAATAGAAAATGAGCGTTGTCCAGGGCCATAGCTGTCTGGTGGTGATGCACACGTACATTTGGAATAACGTTTAGAGCAAAATTTTGTGAGCTGCTGTGTGGTGAGGTACAGCTGTTATTAAAGGAGGAACTAAAGAGTTCACTCCCCCCTAGTTTGAGGTGAGTCATCCCAAAAACAGAGAAGGCAAAGCCTGCTGGGGTATGGGAGCTTGAGAGCACTAGCTGATTGTTCAGTGCAGGAGAACAAGTTTTTCTAGCAGCTGTTTGTTTTAGGAAAAAAGATGCCAAAAACTCACATAGCTTCGTTTGGATTTTGAAACAGTCTGTGAAAAGAACCACTGTAAGGAAATAGCTTGTAGACTGAATTACCTTTTTAGCCAACACATTTCCATTTCTCCTTGGCTGCAGTAGTTCGGATTTCATTGAACTTGATTGTCCCCCCCTTGTGTTCACATTTTCATTTGCTTTTTCTGGCTGATACAAGTCTCATGCTTCTTTAGCAAGACCATTTACCTCCAGGAGCAGGAACAGCAGGTGCAGTTCAAACAGTGGGAGTAGAGGCATTTCTGGCCTTTTAAAGCTAGGGGGTTTTACCCTAACTTTGACTTTCCTCTGGGCATAGTTTTCCTTAGAGAAAATTAGTTGATTTAAATGAGCTACTGATTAACTATTGCAGAAAGTTCCTGATTGTGCCTAGTAAAGAGATAAGAAGCTTTGTTGCGGTTCGAGAGCTGGAAATACAAACCACACATATTTCTGTATGGAAAATATAGGAAATATACAGGAAGAGCTCACAAGGAATGAAGGCCTGTCTTTGTTAGGGAGGGAGAAAGGAAAGGAAAGTGCAGAAAAAGATTTAACTTTGATGGAATGCAGCTCTGGACTTGTCCAGTTTGCCTGAAGGTAAAAATATTTATTTATGAGGTTGAAAAAAATAATCCAGATTTTCTGTAATGTTTCCTGCTGCAACATGAACAAGGGTACAGTTTGCAAAGGTTTGTGTATTTGCAGCCATCCTGTTTTTGTTCAGGTGGACTGAATCAGAACAGCTCTTGCTGAATTTGTGGTATATGAGTTTACCTAACTGGCTTTCATTGGTATGTGTTTTCCCAAGTGGTGAATGGACAGGGGGTAGCTGTGGGGACAAGTCAAAATACTGAAAGACTGAAATCTTTTTAATTCACAAGCTTGCCTTTGTATATTTATTTTAAGGAGGGAAGTGCCAGGAAAACACAGGCTTGGAAGGGTGCCACTAAATTTGGTATGTGTTAGTATTTCAGGTCCTAATTTTTAAATAAATTGCTCTTTGTGTATTAGGTAGAGGAATAAAAATACACACATACCTTTTGCTCTGAGGTTTTCATTTGTAAGGGAGTCCCTGATGTTGGGGGCAGGGTGTGTGTGTAATTCAGTCTTGGTGTGGGAGTGTAATGAGGCTTGAGCCTGGGCAGTTCAGAGAGTTCGAACAGCTCCTGGGAAGAGCAGTTAGGTTGAAAGAAAGTGGGTCCCTTTGGTTTGGTTAACTAAATTCCAGCATTTCTTAGGTCTCCATTGTGAACTTTCCTTGGTTTTTGACAGCTGTGTTACTCCTGCATTTTACAGTGTGTTGCTTCCTTGGAAAAAAAATGAGAGCAGGGATTGAGTTGTGCATGGAGATGAGGTATTGAATGCTCTGTGGTACCATCACTTAGCAAGGTGAAGAGAATAAAATGTTGCACTGCCATTACATTTTCTCATTTTCTTTGTTCAAAAATTTTTCCTACATATATGCGTAGATTAACTTTTGCAATTAAGTTGGTTATCACTTCTTTTTGAAAAATATGGATGAAGACCACGGTAAAGTGAGGTCCAAAAGTCCTAGTGAAGTCATATTCTAAAATTATGATTAAGAAAAAGGTAGCATATGAAAAGAAGGTGTTACACAAGAACAACTTCAAAACCTTGTATTTTGGAGGTTTCTAGTATTTGATTGGTTCATTTGTCCTAGTTTTATGAAAAAATAAACTATATATATATAATTTTTATATATATGATTTATATATATATATGTATATACATATATAGTTTGTATAGTTTAAATTTAATAAGACCGAGTGCAAGATGCTGGATCTGGTTTGGGACATCCCCTGATATCAGTACAGGCTGGGGGGGATGAAGAGATGGAGAACAGCCCTGCTGAGAGACTCATCAGAACAGCTGGATTTTTGTTTAGCTGTGCTGGTTTAAAGGTAGACCAGCAGGGGAAATGAACTCAGCTCAAAAGAGAGATTATAAATCAGAATAACAATTTAATAAAATAATACAATAAGTACAATTATACAGACAAACAATTGGTTTTAACCCACAAAACCCAAATATATAACCCAGCACCTTGGGGCATGAACAGAGTGGTGTTCTTTGGGCCCCCTGAGTCCAAAGGAAAAAGTGAGGGGAAAACCTGTTGGTGAGAGTGCTGTTGCAGTCTGGTCAAAAGTGGTGATTGCAGTCCCGTTGAGGGTGGTGGTTTCAGTCTGGTTGAGAGCGGTGAGCTGCAGTCTTCCTCTGGATCCCACGAGTGGTAAAAAGGTTCCAAAACTCCAAGTTTATATATTCTCCAGTTCAGGCAGGAATGCTCAGTCCTTCCCTCGGAGCGGGGAATTCCATAAAAGGGTGTGAGGACAGGAACATCTTCCTATCTCGCAGGCCTCTACTGCTGACAATTTCTGAGAAATGGCATGGAAGGCTATAGAATACAGAGTTTTGGGTTACACCCATAGAGTGATGAACTGGTCTCAGCTGTCCTAACTAGGAAAAGCTGCAAATCTCATTCTTTCTCATCTGTTTATAATGCAGAGTATTAATTTTTTTGTTCCTAAAAAGGCAGTTGTCTAGTAGAGCAAAATATCTAGTTATAAGTAAATTGTTTTGATCTACAATCACAGGTATTTCCTTGCGACATCTAACAGTATTGCATTGGTATTTCAATTCAGAGCCAAAAATCAGCAGGTCCCAAACTTTTCTGTTTCTCACTTCACTTGTAGACGTATAACATAATATGACTCCTTGAGCTCTAGCATAAATATCAAAAGTAGTGTCTGCCAGGCTCACCATCCTACTTGTGACCAGTGAGACCTCTGTTTGGGAAGCCACTGCTTTAAGAAATTGCCTTAGGGATTTTTGAAACTTGGCAATGGACCAGAATTTCAGATATGGATACTTAAGTAAGACATCTGGTTCCCACACTTTACCAATTACATTTTTCTTATGCAGCTTAAATTTCTTTTTTATATAGCTGAATGTTCACTTTAAATGGTTCATGCAGGACTGGGAATCCTGGTAAACTGCTTGCGCATTTAGTCATGTTGAGTTCTTGGATCTCCTCTCATGTATGTGCATTTCCTTCCAATTTAAATAATCTACATTTATCAGATAATGCAGCATGCATAAAATATAAGCTGTTGGTTTATTTCATTGTGACGTTGTTCTTAATAAGTGGTTGTTTTCTTGGTTAAGAACAGTTTTAGGCTGACACTGAGTAAGATAGTACTCATGTTCACAGATGTTCAGGCATTTTAATCCGGTATTCTGCATACTAGCAATCTTGAGGTAGTAGGGTGAGACACTGAATGCCACAAAACCTAATTTCCACTTTTATGGTGACAAAATATTTCACAGAGATGTTATTGTGCTGACATAATCCCTTCAACCATGGTGTTCAGTTCTGACAGGTTTGTGTGATTCATTTGCATATGTAATAATTGGGAAACCCAGACAACTCACAGTTGTCAGTTGCTTATATAAAGTGGCTCTAGTAATTTTAGAAAAATTTCCAATTTCAGAGATTTTATTTTTAACAATTACCATATTGTAACAAAAACATGGTTACTGCTGAAGCTCCAGACCAGTTGTTTCCATATACAGACTCATGAACATATGCAGACTCATGTATGTAAGCTTTTCTCTCCTGGCCATGAACCTTTCAGTCTCTTACGTTTGCTGCCTCTGTTCTGAGCAGTTTTTTGGGGGGGGACCGTTCTGAGCAAAACCCTATGAGAAGTCCCAGAAAGACTCTTGTTCCCACCAGTATCTCTTTATCAATCAGACTTCTAAGGGGTACAGTGTCATTTTTCAGTGTAGTAGACATCTATGCTTTTAAGTAATTTTGGAAAACTGTTTGCAAAAAAGATATTTTCATTCATCTACATGACAGGTTAGGGGAGGGGGAAATTCCTCTAGCTGAGTTTTTCTTCCTTTCATCTGATTTACTGGCCCAAAGCATTCCCACTTCCTTCCTTGACACTGAACAGGTAATGCTAACCATTCAGACAAGCATGAAACTTTTTAGAATCTCAGTGTTCACTACAAACTATAGCTCAGATTAAAACATGGATTTGAGTGGTAATTAATTAAATGTCTTAGAAATGGGATAATTTGAGAGTTCAAAACCAGCTATTTAACTTCGACATTTATCAGAAAAAGATACTTTTAAACTTACTTCAAAGATATCTCAGAATACTTGAAGTAGTTTAAGGCTAAACTTTGTACTAACACATAAATGCAGTATGAAGAACAGTCTCTAAAAAATGCAAAATAGTCAGAATTTGAAAAAAGCAAAATCCCAACAAAGTCATGAATATTGTAAAGTTGTTGTATCCAATCTGAAATCTAATGGAAAGAAGCACCTGCTTTAATTTGCATACTTCATAGGTAAATAGCAAACAATGATCATAAGCAACTAAGCCCCTATCCTCTGAAAGCTGTGTTCATATTTATACACAATGGGGCTAATTCTTAACACCATTAAAAATAAATTGAGAATTATTTTTGTACATTTTCCAGTTTGTGTGTAACATTACTATACAGATTGAAGAGAAAAAAACCCAGCTTTCTAAAAAAAGCTTTCTTTGTTTTAAGTGGAAACATTAAGAGGGGGGATGAATAATTCTTGATATTTATAATTCAATTATGTGGCTGTAGGTTTCTTTGTATTCCATTTTCTGTTTGTGGTTTTTGCTCTTTTTTTTTTTTCCTAAATGAGTTTTTAATAAGATGAACTCGCATCTCTTCTTCAGAATGGAAGCTGTACAGTTCGCAGTCGGAAGACCCCCAAATAGTTTGTGGTTGCTTAGCGTTCCAGGCAACATGCAGAATAAATTTGATAATTTTGTATTAGGGTTGAAGTACTGGAAGGGGTTGAAGTACTGGACAGGGTTTTCTCTGAATCTTACAGAGTGCACCATGTGGAAGACACTCAGGTCAGTAGTCCACAGGCGTCTGTCCGTCTTATTTGTACTGCTGTTACTATGCTTGGATGGTACTGTGTGATGGTACAGGGAAGGCTAACAGAGGGACATACACAAGGGTTTTCCATTGCTTCCATAGCCGTACTTAAGAATTTGACAGGTTTTTTGTACTTAACATTTCTGCAAGGAGAACTAAATGTGCATGCTAGAATGTTTGATCTGGTGTAAAGTATTTGAGACTGACTAGCATGTCTGAAGGGTTTACAGCACTGTGCGTAGGAGAAAAGTCAGACAGGAAGACTTTGCAATAGTTCAAGTATACAAGTTCGGTATTTACTTAACTGTGTTCCAGTTCAGAACTGTAACCTCTTCAAGTCTATGTTGTGTCAGAATATTCAACTACTCCAAACAAAGCAGGTTTTTTATTGGTTTCTTTTCTAGTTTTTAAACTCAAAACTAAGCAAACAGAAAAGCATCACCTAATAGTTACTCAGTACTTCCACATGAAGTGGCAAGTGTGCTTCATTGTCCTAGAAGTCACAGTTTATGAGAAATCACAGCATGAAAAAGTCTGTTATTGTTGAGTATATATTTTATATGATTTCTATTTGCAATAAAGCATAATATCTAAAATATTGCATGTGTGATAAAACATGTATGTAGGAGACAATTCTGAGGCTGAGATTTGAATCTTTAACTTTGATTCTCTTGACTTTCTGCTGCATGTTTTATATTCATTTTTTTGTTGGTTATTGACCAGGCTGCAGCATGAAAGAAAATCAGTAGATCAGAATAAAAATACAGGATGCATGTCTTGAGATAGCAAGAAGCAGCAGGGTTTACAGATACCAGTAACAGTTCTGGGATCAAAGTCAATATAATTGCTTCAGTGAAGCCATCTACTTGAGTTCATTAGTCCTTTTTTGAAACAAAACCATGAAACGCATACTAGGTCCTCCACATGTGTGGAAATTTCATACTCTAATATTTACTTGTGTGTCCTTTGTGAAGAGGACTGCAACTCTGATTGAAAGCTTGTTTTGTCCTTGCACCACCAAGAAAGGGAGAAAATGATTCTTCATAGTGTAGTTAGATTGTCAAATAGCATGAACTAGTATAATATGTATATTGAAGGCAAGTATTGCTGATAGGTTCGTACCGTTCTTGCTCTGAATGGAATGCATAGTAGCTACCACTCAAATTTCTAGTGCTGTAATAGTGTGATTCTTCAAACTAATATGAAGAGTTTGTGGAGCTATAAATATGCATTCAAAACAGCATAAAAAGAGTGAATTATATTTGATCTTGATCTATAAATGGCATGTTGTATTTTAATCTAGAAAACTGTTATAAATTGAAATGTAAAATGAAAGAAGATAATGCCATTGGTGGTTTGCTGTAGTTGTAGAGTAAACAATACCATTAGTGTTAGCAATACTTCATGTGGTATGACACCAGTCAAAATCCTTATATCATGCCTTCTCCTTATGTCTCCCTTTCTTTTCACTTATCTCTCCACAGTGCTGCATACCCAAGGTCCCATTGATGGCAGTCTCTATGCAAAAGTGAGAAAGAAGAGCTCTTCAGACAGCAACATCCCTGGTGTTGCTCAGGGTGCTCCTGTGACTGGCAGTCCTGATCACAGTGATCATACCCTGTCTGTTGGTAGTGATTCAGGACACTCCACAGCTTCCATCAGGACAGACAAGACTGAGGAACACCGTATGCCAGGAGTCAAATGTGGTCTGAGCCCACAAGAGAAGGCAGAACTGGACCAGCTCCTTAATGGCTTTGGTCTGGAGGATTCTGTGAACACCACTAAGGATATGACTGATGCTCAAAGCAAGTACAGTGGGACTCACCACACAGTGCCAGCTCAAGTTCACATGAATGGAGTCACCAAAGTGAAGGACAGGGAGACTGATATTCTGGATGACGAAATGCCTAATCATGACCTTCACAGTGTGGACAGCATTGGAACTTTGTCTTCCTCAGAAGGGCAGCACTCCACCCACCTAGGGAACTTTAGTTGTCACAAGAGCAGTCAGAACTCACTGCTTTCAGATGGCTTTGGAAGTAATGCAGGGGAAGAGCATCACAATGCTTTTGCTGCAGACCTGGGAATTGGTGTGGATCTCCTCTATGAGAGATTTTCAAGAACTGAGCCAAAGTCAACTCAGCAATTGCAACGGAATCCTTCTGCCTCAGCCCGTCCTCAAGCCTATGGCCCTAGTAACTACTCTACTCAGACCTGGGTGCGCCAGCAGCAGATAGTCACTGCTCACCAATATGGTTTTGCCCCAGAGAATGAAATTAGGGTTGGCATTCATAATGCTGTGGAGAATTTGGGCAATGTCCAGAGCCAATCTCGAGTCCCAGACACGCCAACACGTGGCTCCAGCAGCAGAGATGCTGTGCAGAGAGGACTAGGAAGTATGCTGGGTGCTGCAGAAACTGAGGAACATGCAAGTGCTGAGAGTTTTAAGTCAAGGCCAGTGCCTCAAAGGAACACAAATGGCCTGAATCTAGGACAGAATGCTGGGGACTTGCCAGCTTCTCCAACTTTGGATATTGATCAGTCCATTGAACAACTGAACAGGCTGATCTTGGAGTTAGACCCTACCTTTGAACCTATCCCAACCCGCATTAACACTGTCACCAGCGACGAAAATCAAGTAAATGGCTTTGCCAGCCTTGATGTAAATGTGGAAGATCTTGAGATTAGTCCTGTAGGCCATGGCAAATTAGAGGTCACAAACAGGAATCACTCCCGGCATGGTAAGCTGTAATACTTTCTGAACATAATGCTTTTTCTAGCACCTGTGTGTTCATGATATGGTACAGCAGGACCCTCGGGTCATGACTTAAAACTTTGAGGATGATTATCAAGGGATTATTTCTGATATCCTCTTTACGTAACAATCCAAGATATTATGGAATCAAATTGATGTAAGATAAGTGAGTTTTGTGAGTACTTGGTTTTTTGCTTGAAAAAAATACTGGTCAGCAAGTTCTTATCTGTTATGGATCATCAGTTGGGATTTTTTGCTGCTGTAAGTTTAAGGAAGCAGAATTTGTACATTGAGACATTTTTCGAAGGCATCTATAGTTTTTTTTTTTCATTATTTCCATTTAAAGTAGGAGAAAAAGCTCCAACAACTTTATGTTCAAGTTTAGTGCAATGCTGCTGGCATTAAATTTTTTATGCAATATTTCTATAAATAATGTAATATTTTCCAGTAAAGTATTTTAAAACATGCTCTTTCTGAAACCTTTTTCTGTTTAAAAATTCACACGCCCCAGTGCTTGCTTGTTATCTCTGGTTCTGAAATGACTGTAGAAATCAGTTGGTGGAATTAAACATGCAACACTTGCTGAATATATTGCCTAAGTAATGCTACTAGAACTAGCAGCTTTGCAAAAGGATGAGTAGTTAGTCTGCCTCTGGCTAAGTTCACTGAAACCTGTTGTTAATGGTGTAGCTAAAATTTATGACAAACAAGCTCTTGCTGGTCTTACTGTCATGTTTGAAGAGCCTATGTGGTCTAATTCCTCTGGCAGGACATATCCCCTTACCTTCCCTCCTCCCCTTCCATCTTCCTCTTCTCCCTCTTCCTGTCTCCAGTCATGGTGCAATGAAAGAATAGCTTGTGTCTCCATGATTTGAGGAGCTGACATGACAGAAGATGTGCCAGTGGCCTCATTGAACACAAATGAGCTGCTTCAGCTCAAGCCCTGTAGGATATGCTAAACCAATCAATGATGAATGTGCCTAACTACTGTGTGGTTTCTTTTAATGTGCAGGCCTTACGTGATTAAGGATGGGATGCTTGTAGAGAAGGAGAAATCACAATTTTCTGTTTAGGAGGGTAACTGAGGACTAAAGAAGTCCAGAAATCCATGATGCATATATGTGAGATGCTTCACTGCTTATTTTTAATAAATGATATCCATTTTGTGACATTAATTAGTTTGTAATTCTCTTGAATCTTTTCAAATTATTAGCTGATGGACAAATTGAGATTTTTTTCAGCAGGAGAGAACTCTTCTCCTTATATACAGTAAATCTAGTGAAGGGGATAAAAAGGTCGCTCAGAATAAGCCACCTTTTACAGTTCTGTGTTTAAATATATGAAGCTAAAAAGAGATATTTGAATTTTTCTCAAAAATTCTGGTCATCTCCCAGAGGAAGTAGGAGTCACCTCCATTTTTAAAATCAAGTAAATAAAGACCAGTGTCCTTGGGGCATGTTCTGGAAGAGGATTTGTTTTAGAGAATTAGTAGTCAGGAAGCAACATAAGAACAACCCTTAAACAATATTTTAAAAAAAATTAATTACTTTGTGTAGTTTTAGCACAATAATAATAATTTTTTTAAGTTTGTCTTTATGTCAAGTGCTAAAATGTTCTATTTCTGACTTCTGCAAGTAACATTCAGTTCAGACTAGCAAGAGTTTGATTTTAAACCTGCTCATGGTTCCAAAGGTAAAACAACACATATGTGGCGTGCTGTCACCTCTGCTTGAGACTGGGAGTTCACCAGCACACACTGATTTTCCAAATGCTGTAGAATGTATTTATTTATGTATCTGGACTTGCCCCACTGATATATAACAGAATCATTTGTGCACGGTGTGCACAAAGCAACAAAGGGAAAAAGCAATTTAACTGAAAGAATGTTAAGAATTAGGAACACTGGAGTGTTTTTTCCTTGATACACCATTGATCTGAGTCACTGGATTGAGAACTGTCTGCAAGTCAGGTCTCAGAAGGTTGTGATCATTGGCACAGTCTAGTTGGATGCCTGTAGCTCAGGGATCAAGTACTGAGTCTAGTCTTGTTTAATTTACTGATGACTTGGATGAAGGGGTAGAGTGCCTCCTCAGCAAGTTTGCTGATGACGTAAAGCTGGGAGGAGTGGCCATAATCCTGAATGTGTTGGATGTGGTTTATCTTACCTTGGAGTAGCCTCATAGAATTTTATAGAGTTAAGATAAGCAGGAGAATCTCCAAGGCAGTTAATTAGCTATTTAAACTACTGTGGCACAGGAGCTGTAACTGATAGCACAAAGAAATGCTGGCTGCTATGGAGATGAAGAAATAGCCATGAATAAAGCATAGTCAAAACAGCAGTTGCTCACAATGGTTGATCTTACGCAGTCAGGTTTTAGGGGAAGCTCTATACCCTGTGACTTAAACAGTCCTTGACCTAACAAGTATATTAAGAGAATGAATTTGCCTGTGATGGAGGGAGTTGGCAAATCAGGACTGAATGGTCTGAGTGAGGTTGAATGGACAAATGAGATATTCTGAATGAGTGGGAGCGAACAGTGCTGGAGGTGAATGGGATTGACAGGATGCGTGATATGCATGTGCCTAATTTGAGGCTGAATTCCAAGAGGATGGTGGAGTTATCTGGTCTCCTGCATGAACATGCAGAAGATGTATGCCTTAAAAGGCATGTGCATGTTTCCAGTGCCCCACAAAGCTGGAAGAATAAGCTTAAGAATGAACTGTGTGTGTGTCAGCTGGGATGTACATTATAGTGCATCCTTGCCTCCGCTCATATGATTCTGCACTGATTGACAGATAGGCAGCTACCTCTCCTTTCATGCTGCTTCTTAGATGTTTTTATACACATATTCCCTTAGCATAGGCCAACATGGCACAAACTACTGACTGCTCATGCAGCAGAGTTCTGGGTTCTGTCTAAAATGATGTCTTGGGTTAACTGGTCAGTGTTTTTGAAAATAGGAAGAAGCAGACAGTGATTGTTGAATTTCTTTTCCTAGGAGGTATCTTTATGAACCATGTAAAACAGTGGCTGGTGACTGCTTTTTTCCTTCAGTGGTACGTGTGAATCATTGCACTGTATGTTAAGATTTTTCCAATTTTTATCTTTTATGTGAGCTGAGTTATGCGGAGGTGAGTTTCTGGTAGTCAGGGGAGTTGCTGTTTACTAATAACACAGTGCTGCAATAGTGTTTAATTTTAAATGACAGGAAGTTTGTAGCATGGAGAAATTTTGATGTGTGTACATAAGCTTTTATCTGCAGCCTTATGTTCCCCCTTTATTTCACTCTCTGTATATTCTTTCATGCCTAATAACACATGACTCAGTCTACTGTTAAAGATGTTTGTAAGACTTACTTTCTCAAACCAGCCATCTTTTACCGCAAGGTTTGTGCTTATTAGGTAGTGAAGGAAAGCTAAACCAATGTTTTACTTCTACCTAGAAAACTGTAAAAGCAAGAATCTTAATAAATTTAGAAAACAGAAAGGTTTTTATCCATTTTCATTAAAACCTACCATTACTGTCACCCATGTCTCACCTTGTCACTGTTAAAATGTAACAATTTGCATCTTTAGAAAAATGTTAGATGCAGTTGAGGAATTATGTGATCAAGCTAAAGGAGAATGCAGGAGAACACAGTCATTCAAGATTTGAGGCAGCCTGTTTCAATTTCTGTGACCGAGAGATGCATTTCTGTCTGAATTGGCCAGCATGAGGAAGGGAGGGACTGTATTTTCCATAAGATTGAAGTATATGTTGCTTTCAGCTCATTCTAATTCTTCTTCCTGCATAAGTTATTGTGTTTGAAATTATTATCTTAAAACATGTCTAGGTCACCTAATATTGTAGGGACAACACAGATACACAATTCATACAGCCTTACATTTTGCGTGGAGTTTATATAGCTTATCAACTCAGTAAAGAATTGTGCATTAAACAAAGCATTAAAAAAATAAAAATAAGGTGGCTAAGCATCTGATTACAGATGTCTGGAATATCTTCAGAGATCTTTCCTCTATTAAAAATAAATATTTGGAGATGGTCCAAAGTACAGTATCATAAATCATACTACAGTGCATCTACAGACAAAGGAGAGGGGAAGAAATCCTTTTTGCATACTTTATTAAATAATAATTTTTAAAAGCATTGAACTGCTCCAGATGTTCCCATTCACTTTGCTATTCTGTGGGAGAGCAGACTCAGTCTATCTGAAGTAAGTCGTGATGTGAGAGAAGAATAAAGCTTGTCCAAATCTTCACCTGCCTTATTTGTATGTACAATACACTACAAAAACTGTTGTAGTTTTCATTGCACAGGAAAATTTTGGTGTCTGACTTGGGAGGTAATTTTACAGTGGTTAACAGTAAATTTGAACTGATATTTTAGCTAAATTAAAAGTAAAAATTGATTTTTTAAGTTAAAACTGGAGTTTTAACTAATCTAAATTTTAAAACTAAACTAAAACAAATAGTTAAATTAATTTTTAACCTACAGCTAAAAACTGAATTTTAGTTACATTTAGCAGCACTGTAATTTTTAATTTGTGTCATGTACTTAACTCCACAAATTTTTTTTCCATCCTGTAATTTTCAGGATGTGAGCCTGTGTGTAGCATCATTATGAACTCGCTCTAATGGTTTGGAAATACCATTTTGGATTTTGGAACAGGCTTGCTGCCTATCCTCGGTGTAGTGTAAAAGGGCTAAGAAACTGAAGTGTCCAGACCTGCAAAACTGCTCTCTGCCCTACATGGACAGGTTTGATGGTCTGCTTGGATTTGGGGTAGAGTTTAGACCTTTTCATTCGCTTGTTAGACTAATGGATTATAAGGAGTCTACACTCCTAGTCTACTAGCTGCTCTAGATATGGGTAAAAAGAATAGTTTGCTTGTAAATCATTGCTAAATGTGGCAATGATAAATTGCTAAATATCACTTTGTACTACATTTTAGAAAGATTAATGCACTGAAGATATCACAGACACAGCTTAGTTGGCTTTTTTTCTAATTAATCCCTTTGAAACAGTGTTTCTGTAGATCTGTGAATCTGAAAATTTGAGTATATCAAGATACTGCTTTAGTACTTGCATCAGAAATCCACCAAGGTTGTGGGTTTGATCCCCGTAAGGGCCATTCACTTAAGAGTTGGACTCGATGATCCTTATGGGTCTCTTCCAACTCAATATTCTGTGATTCTGTGATTTTGTTTCAACTGGGTATATATTTGCTTATCCTTTTTCCACCACAGCAGTGTGTAGCTTGAGTTTTGTCTTGCTGTCTTTGAGGATGGTATTTTTCTTTTAAGTGTGGTTGTAAAGCTGATTCTAAGTTCCTAAAATAGATTTGATATGGTTTAAACCTAAAGCTGTCTTGAAAGCTTGATCATTACAGGTCTTCAAAAATCTTAAACTTTGCAGCAGATAAATGGTGCCAGAGAAGAAAATCACTTTTGATTTGGATAGTTGTTGTTAGTAACATTTTTTAGTATGTGGGATAGTCCCTAAATGCTCCTCTGTTAGAAGTTAACTTCTGGACCTTTTTTTCCCCTTGATGAATTCTTAAGCCTTATGTTGGATTGAATCCCTTTGTTTCACAGTAATTCATAGGTCTTTTTTAAAATGCTGTAAAGGCATCTGGAATTTCTGCAATGCTAACATAATTCTCCACAGAGTGTTATTTCAGCCTTCGTGACTGCTGCTGAGGTCTGTGAAAGGGGCACTGGAAAAACAGCCTTATGGGAGTTTTCACTGTACCTTTCTCAAGAGAACCCTGCATTTTATTGATCTGTGGGTTGAATTGGTAGAGCCTCTCATGTCATGCTAACTTTTCACACCAGCTGGAGCTGTGGTAAGAAGCTTGCTTGAAGTGCAAGTGCTTTGTCTGTTCCTCTCTGTGCCCTTCTGTGTGTGACATTATTGTACACAGCAACGACTTCTAACTTGTCTGTTTGTAGAGTCTGTTGTGTTAAGTTGTATTAATTAGTTATTGATTAAACATACATCCTAGTAAATTTTCCTTTTGTTTCATGAAGCAGTACGTAATTTTCTAAAACCTCCAGAAGTTTGGCAGATTTTCTTGAATGTATAGATGTTTCCTTTTGTCTCTTGTGAAAGGGAAAGTGTTAAAATGAATTGCATATTCCAAAAATCCTGCTGGGGAATAAATGAAATTAAGTAAGCGAGAAGCTGTCTGTGAAATAATAGTTAACACTGCTTAAGCTCTATCCAGAGAAAATTACCTTACTGTTACTTAAGCCTTGATGATTGAAGGGGTTAAAAAATCAGTTTTATGAGTTCAGACATTTATATTTTAATGCTGTAACAATTCACCATGTTTGCAATCAATTGGATAATTTCTGCAGTAAATTTTTAATATAAGTGTCTTGTAAAAACTAAAGAATCAGTTTCTTTCCTTTTGATGGCATCAATTCTTGCTTTCCAGATTTTAAGTACCTGTTGAGGACAATGTGAAATTTCAGTTAATAGTATTAGGTTCAAAGTTTGATAGCACTTTTGATTGAAAAAAACAAAACATCACCTTTGATCACTCATTTATTTATAAAATTGTGAATAAAATTTAGCAATCTAACACATTTCCTTTAAACACTGAAGATGATGTAAATATTTGCTAATTTCTAAGCAATATTGTAAATGAAAACGTATTTGGTCTTACATTTAAATGTGAAAAATTTAAATTTAATGACTTCAGTTTGAAATTGATTCTTGGTGATTTGATACTGTCTGGCATTGTCTAATAATAAACCTGCTTTATAAGGTGTATTTAGTGTTGATGTGGCCTCATCTTGAGTACTGTGTGCAGTTCTGGGCCTTACCATTTAACAAGGATGTGAAGGTGCTTGAATGGCACCAAAGCTGGGGAGGTGGCTGGAAGGGATGTCCTGCAAGGAGTGGCTGAGGATGCTGGGTTTGTCTAGTTCAGAGAGAAGGAGGCTGAGGGGTGACACACACCCCTGCCCCAAGCAGTTTGAATGAGTTTATTGATAGAGTTTTAAAAGTCTTTTCTGTAATATATCGCTTTGTTTAAAAAGCAAAGAACTTCCTCATCAAGAAGAACAATGCAGAGGTATAGAAGGGTAGTTGAGTGGCCTGTAGTATTCAGATCATTAAAACTGCTTCATGCACAACATCCTAATGTGATTTAGAGCCTCTTATAGAGGGGTAAAGAACAAGATGCTGAAACTTTTATGTTTCTTTTGAACTTTGTTTTGTAATTATCTGCTCCAGTTTGACTTTAATTTGCACAGTTAACTGCGATACACACTCCTAGTATAGAAGTTAAGGGAATGCCTTCAATGCACCATGCTGGGCTTTGGAAAAGACTGATAGTTCTGTTTTACAAATGATTAGGACTTCCATGATGGGTAGAAGGGCTATCAGCCCAGTTTCTTTTTATACCTCCACAAGAAAAGTTCTTCACAGAGAGTTCTACCACGTATTCTGTGCTTGCTCTGCTCTCACATAAAGCTGGTTTTGAGGCTAGCCCACAAGCCCTGTGAATCAAGTGAAAACATGTAGGCATCATCTTGGTAGTTTTTGTGGTAACTGAAAGTAAATGTGGACCTTTTTAATGTACTTGGTAAATACAAGCATGTATAAAACATCAAGAGGTAATGTAATTTGTTTTGCAGTTTAGCTGGGACAACTGCTAGTATATGAGATAGAGTACTGTTATTGGCATGCCACCATAGACAAGACTTTAAGCTTAGTGTTGTTTTCTTTCTAATAGCTATAAATACATCTCAACAGTAGTCCAGGAAAGCTAAGCAGCTAAAGAAAGCAAACAACAATTAACCTTTAACCACTGGCCATGCTTCTGTTAGCTGTAGCATCAGCATAGTGATAACCATTTGACAAGAGAAATGGCCAGTGTTGTTCCGATGCCAGTCTTTTGAAATGTTATAATTTGTTCTTCAGGAAAAACAAGATTACTTTTGCAGTTCACATGCATTCAAGAAAAGAAGTAAATATGTGCTCCTGGGATATTTATGAAGCTCTGCCAAAAATTTAAGCTAAATTATAAGAACAAAAACGAATGATGTAGCTTCTAGGAAGTCTTGGTTCCTGACACTTTACACTATAAAAGATGCCTTTTAAATTGGTAACTCTGGTACATTAAATGAGGCTACTCTGAAGTACATTTTTGAAACTAATAAACTAAGTAAAAGTATTTTTTTGCTCACTCCCTTACTTAATTTTAATCTCTTAGATTTAGTTGCTTTAAGCTTTATTGTAATATATCAGCTCAACTTCTCCCCTCTATTGTCGAGCATCTGCTGGGAATTTGATATATTGTGCACTTCCAGTCTGTTTAAGGAAAATATCCATTTTCTCTGAGATACCTGTTTGTAGCCAGATTTCTGGGGACTGCATTAACTTTGTAGAAATTACAAGCTTCATGAGTGTATGAATACTAATGACATGAGTGTATCAATATCATTGATGATGAAGTCCTTTCATTAGTGTGACAAGCAAAATTTGCATTTAATTTTAGGGTCTGTTTTGACCTATTCAAAAGGTAAACATTCTCTCTCATAAAGTATTCTATGAGGCTGTGTTAACTAAGAGAGGTGTATTCCAAAATAAACTGTCTGTACCTCATTAACTTGGTTACAAATTGAGTGAAAGCTCTTCTCTGCTGTTCCTGCCTCCCATTGCCTCCTGTGGAGGAGCAGTGGGACTGGGAGTGTCTGGTCTCAGATGGTCTGAGATTCTGCACAGTGATTCACACTCATTTTTCTTTATGAACTTACAAATAAAAAAAAGAAATTCAATACAAAAAGTTGATAAATTCTGGAGTAGTATGAACTCAGTCTATATTCCTAAGTGTCTTCAATTTTGGTAAAAATCATCATGACTTTTTAGCATCATTTAAGAGGTTTGGAAGGTATTTGATATTTCATGTCCCTTTCTGGCTTAGAAGATCTTGAGCCATGCATTTAGTTTGCTCACAGTGTCTTCAGAAGATACTCTTTCCATACATGAAAGATCACACAAAGTTTCAAGTCAAGGGAAAAAGAGTTAAATAGAGATTACAATATGGATGCTTAAAAAGTATTTTAGTTTTCAAAGTTGCACCATAAAAACTGAATCTCAGCTATGTATTTTCCAAAATGTGCTAGGTGTGTAAATGTTGACTCAATAAAATAAATAACTAGCTAAATTTGGACCCTGAAATTTAACCCTATTGCTGGAATTTTCAAAAGTGACTGACAGGGTTTAATTTAGTTAGTTAGTTAGTTGGTTATTTAAGTAGTTACTATCATACTGGCTTTGATGCTAGCAGAGCTGGATTTTTTTGGAAGCGTCTAATCCAGTAGTTTTGCAAGAGATTTATTAATAATTTTAGGATAAGCCACTACTTGCCAGCAAGTTACTTAATTTGATACATATGTATGTCAATGCAGAATCATTTAAGTACCATAGGTTTTAATCTGAAATCTCTCTGTTTCAATCTTGAATAAAAACTGTTCTTCTATACCAAAGCATATTTGTGCATAGTTGCTCTATAATTGTGCTGTGTAATCAAGGTAAAATGTCTATAATACAAATACTTATGCTGCATGCTAGACTTTCTACCTTGGCTTCTGTACGGAATGGATGTGTGTGTAAGGTGTATGCTGTTGTCTTTCTCTACCAAAGTCCAGTGCAGCCCTCCCGCTGGTTTAGATGAAGGGCACACTTTGGACTCCTACTGTTATGGTGCCACGATCAGGGTGTGTAGGAGATGTGCTTCATCAACACATACTTACAGTTGAAAATGATTGTAAGGGTTTAAATGACACCAAGCAATTAAAGTAAGTTCTTTTAGAACTCTTCAGCTCTTTTAAGAGAAACAGCTAATTCTCAAAGAGCTTTTTGCATGTACAGACAATAAAAGGTCTCAGAGGAGTATCTGAATAGTAGCTATGCGTATGGTTATTTTTGTACTGTCCTGTGACTACACAGTAAGGACTGTTGTGGGATCCTTACTGTTACAAAGAAGGGCAGAATAGGCAGTTGGTGCAGGAACGTTCTGGAAGTGCCTGCTGTTTGGTGGGGATGACCAAATATAAAGTACTGCTAATCATAACCCTGTATCTAATGACATGCTCTTAATAGCAACTGTGGAAACAAATACTGCTTTATGCCCTTGAATATCCTGGTTTGTTCTGCTGGTTCAACTTACTCTTCTGTGCTGTTCCTCAGAAGAGTTACAGCTTCTACGTGTATCTAACACCTAATTTTTGTGATTGTGTGATTGTCATGTGAGTCACAAAGGGTGTACAATGAGCTGACTTTATAAGGGCCAGGGTCTGTTTTAGCTAAAAAGAAACTGGGGCGGTGGGGTGGGGGTGGGGGGTGAGGAGGGGCGGTTGGGGAGAACGCAGTCCTGGACCGAAGCAATAGCTTTTCTGCCCAGAAGCGCTGTGCGTCAGGAGTGGCAAGAGAGGTTTCCCATTGGAGATCCTGAGGCGGCCCCTGCTGGCAACCTCTACCAATGGCACTGGGGATGCAGCTTCAAAAATGAGCGTCAGCGGAAACGTGCTGATTGACTGACTCCTCTAGAATCAAGGGCACTGTGAATATGTTCAAGCTGGTGTCAGCAAGGCTAACTACAACCGATATTTTTCCCCACTTATGTGGTTTTTGTAAAACAGTTATTTCATGAACATTCTTGAATAGAATCACTACAGGCACAATATTAAAATTTGTTTTAACATCTCTAACTGGAAAAAAAAAGAGTTTCTTAATCAGCTTACCTATTTATTTTCAGCAACAGGTATGCGAGATGATGGTGCAACAGGGAAAAGGATGAGAAAGTTAAGTGTGGGGCAGTATGACAATGATGTCCCTGGGCAGCCATCGTGTAACAGGTGTGGATGGATGACGTCTCCTGCTACTGATGAGGCCATAATTCTAGGATCACCAATTGCTCTAGGGGAGACCAAGGAGGTAAACGATGAAGAATTTTTCAATAAATACTTACTGAAGTGAATGGCCAATAGGAAGTCCCATTCATGTTCAGTGTCCAAAATCAATGTGAAGCAATTGGGCAGTTGCATCATGGCAAGAAGAACAAATGACTGCAGTTACCTCAGAAATGCAATTCAGTGTTTAAGGATATCTTGCTCTTGTCTGTCCTGTGTGTTTGCATGTTTTTCAGCGTTCCAAGATATCTCTGCTGGAACAGTAGATCGTATTATATTTGATTACAGAAGCCTTCTGTAATTTGACCAAGAGTGCCCCACTGTGTCATAGGGTTGTGGCAATTTGAGCCACATTAGAAATCCAAAATCCAATTTCCAGGCTTCCCTCCACCCCTTCCCACAATTTATCCCAACACCAGAGAGAAACTTTCAGGCCAGAGGCTTCTATAGGGGGAAGGGGAAGTATATACATTTATTTACACAAATAAATACTATACAAACTAAAGGCAACTATATATATATATATTACATTTCTATCAGTCCTTTTAAGCCCCTCCCTTTAACTTTAGTTTGGGAAGAGCCTTTCAAGGCTGGTATGTAACGCAGTCTATCTCTCGTGGGAGTGTTCGGGGACCCAAACACTCCCCCCTCACCAAGCTCCAGCTGTTTGTTGCAGTTTTTCTCCTCACGAAGTCCAAGAAAGTAGCTTTGAGTCCTTTCTCCTCGGTCCCATGTCAGTCTCTGCTGTGTCATTCTCTCTCAGTCCCATACCTTGGTTCGTAGGCTGCTGTAGTGTAGCTTATCAATGTACGGGTCCTGGAATGTTGATTCCTCCTCTGGGTTTTCGGCTGTCCTGTGTTTAAATCACGGCAGAGACATCCTCCGGGCCTCTCTCTTCGGTCCGTCTCCAGTTTTGCCTGGGATTCCTTTCCCTGGCTCCGAGCTGTTTTGTCAGCAGCCCGTCCACTTGGCTCTGCTTCAGTGCTGAGCCTTAAAATCCACCCCCCACCAGCCTCAATGCAGTGGAGGGGAAAAAGCCCCCTAGCCTTGGCCACAGGCAGCTTGGTCCAGTTATACACTGTCCCAAGTGTCCCGCAGCTGCAGGGAGGGGGAAGAGTGCCTGGCCTCCTCCCTCTTACCTCAGGTGCTATGAATCTCTTCCTTCACAGCACACACTCCAAATGCTGTCTCTAACTCTGGCCGAGGCAGAGTTGGGGGGGGGCTGCAGGGCCCTCCTCTCCCCCCCAGAGGGGGAAAGAAGGAGCCCAGCCACCCCCTGGCCTTCTACACCTACACACAGCAGACACCAAGAGAAGAACAGAATGCCAACAGCTTCAGGTGGCTGTGTATATATGATTTTTCAGCAGAATCGAACAACATGGACGGTGATTGGCTCTCCAGGGAACACTGCCCTGGCACCCAATCACCTCTGAGCCCCCAACTCCCAGGGGGGGCCAATCTCAAACTATGACAATGGTTAAGTGAGAATTTTCACACCATAATTTTGCTTTATGTGCCTTTTCTTAGATGGTTGTTGTAAGTTATCAAGATGAAATAGGTGGAGAAATCTTCTCCACAACAAAAAATGGAAATGAATCTGTCACATCCATGCCAGTTTTTTCCCTGTCACCAGAGATGACATACGGTAAGAAAATGTCCATCTCTATTTATTTATTTTAATATCACTATTAACATTTTAGCTGTTACTGAAGAGGAATTGCCCTTTTTCTTCTCCCTTAGTGACAACACCTCCACTATACCAGCAGCGGATTCTCTCCAGCCAAAAGGTCAGCAGCCCGTCTGAGCTGTACAGAACCATTCCTGGTAAGATACTCCCTACTTCCTAAATAATGTGAAAATGAACTGTGTATATAGGCAACGAACACAAACAGTGGTTTATAAATAGGACATATAAATGGTGAATTTAGACGTGTAAGTCAGAGAAACAGATTTTAGCAGTTTTATTTTAATCATACCAAAAAGAAGTAAATAATGAAGAATTATCCAAGAAAGATTTAATGCCGTCCAGTGTTTAGTTGCCAACAGGGAGTCCCATGTTCACGTTCAGTGTCCAAAATCAGTGTGGAGCAATTAGGCAGTTGCATCACAGCAACAAGAGGAAATCCTGCTCTTCTCTTAATCTGTTTGCATGGTTTCAGTGTTCCATGATTTCTCTACTGATATTTGATAATGTTGAAATAGTACTGTCAGGAGACTTGAGTTCCATGTGATTTTAAGTAGGTTTCGTCTCCCTCTGAGGAACGAGGGATGATATCCTTCTTGCCATCTCTCCAGGCAAGTGAAGCTGACAAGAGAGCTTGGCCTGCTCAAACGAAGGAGATCCTTAATCAAAGGAATGAATGTTCTGGAGGGTTTTTTTGCCACAATACAGTTTGTAAAAGTGCAAGCTGGAAAAGTACTTGTTAGCAGATGATTATATGGTTGTCGTGGTTTGAAACCCCCAAAAATCCAATTCCCGAGTCCAAGCCCCCCTCCCACAACTCAACCCAGTGTGAGAGGGGTTTTCCAGACACAACACAAGACTCAATATGGGGGGAAGGGAATTATATTACAATCACTACACAAATAATTATTATAATACATTATATACATAATCCTAACTATCTCTCCTATGATAAAGTAATATTTACATTGGATCAAATCTCTTTTCCCTCCAATAAAAGTCCAGAAGGGAAGAAGGAAATATCCACCTTTAGGGCAGCAGTCTCTCCTCCTCAATGCAGCAGCTGTAGCTGGATTGTTGTAGCTGGATCTCTCTCTCCATTACACACAAGGGGGGGGGTCTCCTCTCCCCGCTCTCGGCCCTTTGACTCCAAACGAAGGTCTCTCTCCCATGGACTGCGATGCAGGGACAGGCTTGCTTCACCACGTCATATCATGGGGTGTAAGACCCCCATGAAGGTCCCTTCCTCAGGGGATTCAAGCTCCCCTGAGTCAGAACATCTAGGGCAGCTTTCAGTTGAAAGTCTTTTCCTCAAGCGTTCTATCAGAGCTCCTTTGCTCTGTCTCAGACTGCCAGCTTGGCAGCAGTGGCGGGGGGGGCAAGGCCCTCCTCTGCATTCTGTCCGGCCGTCCCAGTCCAGCTTCCAGGACGTCTGAGCTTTTTAGCTCCTCTCTCTCTGCTGCATGTTGCATTTTAGGACTTCCATCCAGTGGGAGTCTACCCCCTCCTCTTAAGAGGGGTCTCAAAGGGGTTTTAGGGGGCTTTGATTCAGTTCTTACCCCCAAAACTGTCTTTGTTGAGCTTTCTCTTCTCTCTCTCTCTCTCTCTCAGACATCTCTGTGTCTTCCTGCTTGGCTGCATGCCACCTTTGCTGCTTCTTATCTCTTTCTGGCTTTCTGCCACAGTTCTTTGCTCAGTGCTGTCTCTGCCGCCGCTCCTGCTGCCCATTCACAGTGGAGAAAGACTCCCAGCTTTTCAGTCACAGAACCCGGTCCAGTTTAACACTGTTTCTGAGTTTCTACAACCCCAGCCAGGGGACTGGGGGGCCGTGGCCCCCCAGTGAGGCTCCTGCCCCTTCTCCCCTCGTGGTCTCAGAACATGGCCACTTCTCCAACTACCTCCTCATCCTTCTTTTCCGGTCTGGTGTTATATGTTTAAATTTTGCAGGGGCGCTGATTGGATCAACCCCAAGGGACACCACCCCCTGGGGGTTACCATTTTTTTTAACTCCAGGGGAAAAACACCCTTTTTTTCCCCACCACAATGGTTAAAGATTTAATGTGATGCAGCTATGAATTTTATTAATAAAGGATTATTTTTGAGGCCTTAACTCCTTGCTGCTAAAAATAGCAGCTAAGCTGCTACCGATAACCTTTTTAGTGCAAAATTATTTGAAAACACTAAGATTTAAAAGAAAAAAGTATTTCCAGAGTTTGCACAGAAAGTGCTGGACATAGAAGGAAGCCAACTAATTTGTTTAAAATCTGAATAAAAATCACAGACATTCATTTAAATTTTATGCAGTAGAAGATTTTAAAGTGAAAATTTATGTATAGATGTAGTTTTATTGCTTAGGCTATGACTGTCTTCTCAGGCAGGTTCTTGATAGTAGAGTTTTCATTAAATTTGATGATGGATTTTGATGCAATAATAGTGTTGCAGTTCAGACTTAAAAAAAACCTTCAAACCAACTCTCCTGTTTAATTTGCCTCATTTAATAGTTGTCAAAATCAAATAATATCAACACAGAATAAAATTATCTTTAGTAATAAAAAATCATCTACCCAGTTCAAGATATCTCTTTATGGTTCAGTTGCTGTGGCTTTTTTCCCTTTACTCTCCCAACTCTTAAATAATAGTGGTGGGTATCCTCCTGAGGACAGCTTCAGCAAATCCATTACAGGTTAATCTACTGAACACCTTCTTGTTAAATGCTTTCCATCAATGTTGCTAAGAGTTAGGACTTGCCCTGGAAAAACTTTTGGCTTTCAGTGTATTTCTCTATTTTGATTCTCCTCCTTTATTCTAAATGTGTCATCTCTCAAGTGTTGGATTTAGATACTCACTTAATGGAACACTGAAAACAATTACTCTAGCTTAGACCAAAGGAGACAATTCTCCCTTAGAATGCCCATTTAAACATGAGGCTCAAGGTGCACTGAATGCTGCAAGTTAAGTGCTCATCTCCGTATGGCTTGTCTTTTATCTGGAAACATAATGTACTTTGACACTAAGGTTAAAGGTGTATGAGGTGGGTCAGCTAGAAAACATGGAATTCACTGTTAGCAAGTATCTCAAAGGATTGTTGTTTGGGTGACTTTCCCACCAGAGCACAGAAACTTCTATTGTGAGAGGCAAAATCAGAAACCTACTTTAAGTATTATTTTAATTTTCTCTCTTTTAACTTCACTATTCTTCTTATTTATTGCCTATATCTACTGTAAGTATTTATTGTATCTACTTGCTTTGGTGCCTTCTGACTTTAGCAAGAAGTGAAGAAGGCTACTTCTTATTATTTCTGCTACCAATCCCTAATTCATGCTCAGAGCCAAGAGTGTTGTGTTTTGTGTGTTGAATGAGGCCAAGAATCTGAAGGGAACAGAAATAGCTGTTCTGGTGGTTGAAACTGCTTTAATGCAATAAAGGTGACACTAACAGTGTGCATTTTGCAAGCATTCTTAAAAGCCCCAGTTTTTAGTACTTTTCTTTGCAGCCTTGCTCCTCTTTTAAATGCTGATGTGGTCTTTTTTATTTTTGTCAAAACTTGGGACTTTTATCAAATTTCTTTGGAAATTTTCAACAGATAAAGGCCTTTGAAGTCATGGACTAATTCTGCCATTAAGATTATTGCCCCTTTTGTTTCAGTTCAGATCACCCCTGAATTCAAAATTGCTTTGTGCTGCATCTCAGTTTTGCTGCTTATCTGCTTTGCACATTAGTAGTGAGGATGCTGTAACCTGGTTACCAATTATCTGGATATATTACTGTCGTATTTCTTCCTCACTTCCTTGTGGAGAATAGCATTCAGTGTAGTTAGCACTTACCAAGGGATTCTGTTGTGGGTTTAGAAAAGCGCAGAAGTATACATTTTAAAAAAACAATACATGGGTTTTTATATTCTATAGTCAAGAATTGCAATGACATCCAGTCCATATGTACAAAAATGATAAAATTATGTGTTCTTTCTTAAGATATTCTTGTAAACTTTGTACCTTGTATCTTGAATGCATCTGATTTTTAAACTATTTATTGAAGAGCACGATCTTTAATAAAGCCTTATATATAAAGCCCTGTATAAAATGGTGCTCTGTTATCCCTAGAAATCTTAATTTTCTTTCCAGGTGAAAACACTTTGCTAGGCAAAATCAGTTAAGTGGTGTTATGTATCTGTCTCCCTTTCATAAACTATGCTCTAACCCAAGGAAACTACAGGACTGTCAGCCTGACCTTGGTGCCTGGCAAGGTTGTAGAGCAGATCATCTTGAGTGCGATCACACGGCACCTACAGGACAGACAGAGGATCAGATCCAGCCAGCATGGATTTAGGAGGGGCAGCTCCTGCCTGACCAACCTGATCGCCTTTTATGACCAGGTGACCCGCCTGGTGGGTGAGGGGAAGGCTGTGGGTATAGTCTACCTGGACTTCAGCAAAGCCTTTGACACCATCTCCCATAGCATACTCCTGAAAAAGCTGGCAGCCCACAGCTTGGACAGGGGCACTCTGCTGGGTTAAGAACTGGCTGACGGTCAGGTCCAGAGAGTTGTGGTGAACGGTGCTGCATCCAGTTGGCATCCGGTCACTAGTGGTGTCCCTCCGGGATCAGTGTTGGGCCCAGTCCTGTTTAATATCTTTACTGATGATTTAGATGAGAGGATTGAGTCCACCATCAGCAAATTTGCAGATGACACTAAGTTGGGGGGGAGGGTCAATCAGCTGGAGGGTAGGAGGGCTCTTCAGAGGGACCTGGACAGGCTGGATAGATGGGCTGAATCCAATGGTACAAAGTTCAGCAAGCCAAGTGCCAGGTCCTGCACTTTGGCCACAACAACCCCATGCAGGGCTACAGGCTGGGCACAGAGTGGCTGGAGAGTAGCCAGGCAGAAAAGGACCTGGGAGTTTGGATTGACAAGAAGCTGAACATGAGCCAACAGTGTGCTCAGGTGGCCAAGAAGGCCAATGGCATCCTGGCCTGTATCAGGAACAATGTGGCCAGCAGGTCCAGGGAAGTGACTCTTCCCCTGTACTCAGCGCTGGTTAGGCCGCACTTCAAGTACTGTGTCCAGTTCAGGGCTCCTCAGTTTAGGAAGGATATTGAGGTGCTGGAGCAGGTCCAAAGAAGGGCAATGAGGCTGGTGAAGGGACTCGAGCACAAGTCCTGTGAGGAGAGGCTGAGGGAGCTGGTGTTGTTTAGCCTGGAGAAGAGGAGGCTCAGGGAAGACCTCTACAACTACCTGAAAGGAAGTTGTAGTGAGGTGGGTATTGGTTTCTTTTCCCAGGCAACCAGCAACAGGACAGTCTTAAGCTGTGCCAGGGGAGGTTTAGGTTAGATGTTAGGAAGTTCTTTACAGAAAGAGTGATTGGGCATTGGAATGGGCTGCCCAGGGAGGTGGTGGAGTCACTGTCCCTGGAGGTGTTTAAGAAGAGACTGGATGTGGCACTTAGTGCCATGGTCTAGTAAGCAAGGTGTTGTTAGGTCAAAGGTTGGACTCAGTGATCTCAGAGGTCCTTTCCAACCTAGCTGATTCTGTTACTCTGTGATTCTTCTTTCTCCCTGTACATTTATGGGAGATGTCCTGCCTGCAGGATTTCTTTCCAGAGCCTTGTTCTTTCTCAGACAGGAGCAAGTTTCACCTCCCTCAGTATGTGTCATTTTGTGTCAGCACTGCTGCTTCAGGGATCATTTCCTGCCATGGTTTCATCGCCCTTTTCCTTACTTTACATAGCTTGAAAGTAATACAGCACCCACAGAGTTCAATCTGAATTATCTTTTGAAAGATACCTTACCTTGTTTCTTGAGACAAACTTGAGTGGTCTATAAACTGGCTAGCAGTCTATAATATGGCTAGTTTTATAAATACCCCATTTAAAAGCAGGGCTCCAGGTAGAATTCATATACAGCTCTCTTGAATATCACAATAGCAGTTGTATATCCCATGGGAGGGAGAGTCCCACACATTAGTGAAGGAACAGAAACATTACTTGTAGACCATTTTGAAGCTTATAAAGGCTCTCTTGTCTCAGACAGCATACAGCTAATTGAAGTCCCTTTGTATATAGAATAAAAGCATAGTAAGCTCTTTGACAGAGGACTGAACTCTGGCTAACCGCCCTGCCACTCCACCCTTCAGGCTGGATGTGAGGAGCTGCCCCTTCTTCAGCCCTGGTCAAAGCTTAGACAGAACTTCGTAGAAAATCTCCATTCACGAACAGGCACTGTCTTGTAAAAGAAAGCAGGGATCTATGGAACAATGGAAGATTGTCTATAATCCTTTATCAATGTACTGACAAAGAGAAGACACAATGCCTCGTTTTTTCATCTTTTCTAAACAGCCCAAGTAACCTTGTGTAGTTCAAGCAGTGCATAGGATGGAATGATAGCACTGGTGCTGGTAGGAGGAATCTTGGAGCCTTCAAACATGTAAGGCCTTGCCTTTTCATCCTCTCTTTGGAGCTTAGCCTAGGTACTGTACTCAAAGGTCGTGTATGAGCTGCATCTGTTCTAAAATTTTTTAAAATTTCATCTTTTCTCCTCATGCTGTCATGGAACTCTTCCAGACCAGACACTGGAGTATTTCCACAATTTTTCTCCTACAGACTGTTTTTATTTGACACTGTAACCCTCAATTTCTCCCACTGACTAACATAGACTTACTCTATTATATCATCCAGTAGTGATGAGTGTTTATAAATCTCTTGGAAGGCAGAGCCGCAACCTGATGGATATCCTCATTACTGCATAATTGTATACTGATTAGAATTTTACACTGTTGTAGTTTCATACTGTTATTCCAGGATTATAATTTCTTCCAGTCACTGAGTTGCAAGGGAAACAAAACATACTGCTTAATTGTTTGATTAAAAGAATTTCTGGGTTCTAGACTGAAAATGTCTTCTGCGTGTCAGGATAGTCAGTAGCATTGGGAATAAAAGTGAAACTAATTTGTGAAAGGAAAAAATTCCCTGTTTATGATGGGCAAACACTTTCTCCACAGTGTGAAAAGCTTTCATATAATATTGATTTTTACCTGCCTTTCTCTCCTCCTCTTACCTGCTTATATAAGATATACATGGTCAAATCAAGTAATAGGTATGGAACATTTCCAGACATCTGGGTTCATTTGCCTAAAACAAGAGCGCATCCACTTATGTGCATGGTTATCATAAGCTCTGTGCTCCTGGAAACAAAGGTGCATTTTGGTTTTTGCTGTTGTGATTTTGGGTTTGGGTTTTTTTGGGTGTTTTGGGTTTTTGTTTATTCTTGTAGTTTTTCATTTGTTTGTTGAGGCTTTAACAAGAAATAAAAAATACAAGTAGAGACAGGAAATTTATGATGTTTAATACAAAGCAGATATATGAAGTTATGTTTTTCATTGTCCTGAAATTGACCTTGACATGTTTATCTCATGGATGAATATTGTGTTCATCTACACAATATTTTTATAATCAAACACCTAACGTTTCTTAATTATTATAAATATACCATTTACTAGTGCATAAGAAGCCTCCATAGGCTTCAGGAGCAAGCAGGAAAGGACTTAGTTCTCCTGTTTGGATTCTACCAGCGTGAACTTAATGAAGGCTTCCAGAAAGAGCGTGTGGAACACTGTAAAGCTTAATCATAAATGTTCAGAGACCACTTCTTGGCTGTTGTAAGGACTGAAGTCAGTATAATGTGCTATGATCTGTGTCACACTTTTTGTCCCTGGATTACTTTCATTGAGACCTCAATAAAACTAACCTTTATACAAAGGTTATGTTGCATGAAGTTTGGAGATGACTTGATGAATTTTCAAGTCTTCATTGTCACAGACGTCCCTCCCTATGTGCCACTGATTACAGTATAGTTCTTAACATATCTTTCAAATATAAACATGGAAATTTTGTATTTGTTTGGCCTGCAGAGAAATAAGCATTGCTTATTATCAGTGATTTCACTCTGGTAGTCCAAATTCACAGCAAAGGTAATATTACATCTCATATGCTGAAAAACATAACCATTTAATTTAGTTTATATCAATTAGAATGGTGGAAAATATCTTGTAACAGAAGAACCAAATTGAAACTGAAAATAACTTAAAATACTTGTAGCCTATGCCTGCTTTTAGTAAGCAGTATTAACCAAAATACTTACAGTTAAATGTCTACAACTGAGCTGTTTGGTAATCAGCTTTAATTTAGCTTTTTTTTTTTTCCCCCACTCAGTTTGGGTAAGATTTTCATGGGAGGTAGTTTCCCAGTCCACACTGCTTAACTTCCCGAAGCTTTATTCTCTGGCTTAGAGATTAAATATTTAGATATTAATGCATTTAGCTAGCTACATATGGACAGGTTTTGTTTACAGCTATGTTATGTGTTTCTAAATGAAACTTTAAAAAAACTGTACATATTTTAGCCACTCAGTAAACATTCTAACATGTCATTGATTCAGAGGAGAAAGGAATACAATTATACATAACAGAATATAAAAAACTAGGTGGTGCCAAATCCATGGAAGATAGTATGTGATGATAAAGCAGTGGGACAATATAAATGTCTTTTCTTTGGCTGATACGTTAAAGTTTACAAATTATGCTATTCTTTTTACTGGATTTTCATAAAAAAGCTCATTCTCTAAAGTATACTTTGTCCTGCATTGATTTTGGATACTGTAGTTTGATAAAATATTCTGAAACATGAATGCATTTTGTTTTTTAGCCAGTGTTGTACCTGATCACAGACTTAAAAATTCTCTAAATCTGATGCTCATGTCAAGACAAAGATATTTCATGGTGAAATGTTCTTACAGCCCCGCGAGCTAAACTTCTGCAAAGAGACAGGGTCTGCTGTGACCTACATGTTGAACATCATGTTGAATGAGAAAAATTCATGTACTACAGATGGTCATGGAAAATACTGTGCTAGCAGAATGCATAATCTGGTGCACATGTATATAATTCCATGTGCAGCTTCTCTATAATCCTGCAGAATTAAAAAAAAAAAGAGAAGATGATTAGGTGCTTCAGACACTACGCTGAAGAGATCTTGTAAAGCTATTCACTCTCTTCTTTTCCTCTCCCCCTCACTTTTGTAGCAGGATTTTCATCTGGATGGAAACAGTGTGATCATAGATCAGAACGAGCCTTAAATGGTATTTTGCCCTGTTAAAAGTGCTTTGGAGAAAGAATCAGATACTGGTTTGGAAGGACTGTTTTATAGTGCATGTTCATTTTCCTGTGCAAATATTCACATTGCTTTATTTTCTTGGTTTTAATGGATGACTTTTCATTCCATATGAGAAAGTGCTGATTGATAAGTAAATCAGAGAACTGAGACTGTCGCCCTAAAAAGGGCCCTCTCTGCATTATCCATTTGAACCAAGACACTGCTGAAAAGTTATATGAAGTCTTCTGCCTAAAACAGCAAATGTGAATTAACTTTTTTCACATGGAAATGAATATCTAAGTGGTGGGGACCCTAAATGGAGAGAAATAGGCTCTCCACTTTCTCATCCACTCAAATGTTGAACTGTGTTAGAAGAATGGCAGATCTTTTGACGAAAATGTTGTCCTATGGAAATTCATATGCAATAAGCTTTCTAGATCAGGACATCTTTAAAGTCTCTTGCATGTTATAAGTCTTTCATCAGTGGTACCTCAACAAGTCTGACTGCTCCATAATCCCACAGTAGTACCGTTAAAGCAAATAACTACTGATAGGTTCTTCTTCAAGAAGACACAGCCTGTAGACCTCATCCCTTATTTGGAGCACTTCACTTTAATGCAGTCTCTGCTTTTTGTTTGGTCTTGACTAACTTTTCCTAACACTGTGAATTGAAAATTAAACAACTGCCTTTTTTCAAAAGGAGTTAATAACTGAGAAAAACCTGGATGAAGTTTTGCGTAAGACGCATGCTATTATGGTTACCATATTGCACCAAGATTATATGTTGAGCACTCACTTGTGTGCTTTCTCCCTTTCTCTCTGCAAAACTAGTTGTGTCAAAAAGCCTTGAAAAATCACACAATTCTTCTAATAGTCTTTGGAATTGTCAATTTGCTTTCATTTATTATTACCTCCTGCCATCTTCTACCACCCCCTGCTCTAAAAACTTGATATATGAAATTTCTCTAATATGTATATACACTTTTTTTTTGCCCAAGTGACTTTAGGATCCCTGAGGGGCTATACAGGTACATTGAATTTTTTTTCCTTCATTCCCAGAAGGTTTGGCACTGACTTAGTACTTGCCATGGTAAAAGTGGAGGGGAAAAAAAGTGGAGAGGAAAAAACTATGTGTGTGTGTTGGGGGAGAAACAGCAGGAAGGAAACTGGGGAGGAGCAGAGTCACTATAGCTGGGGCTAAGGGAAGTAATGACGGGACGTTAAGAATCAGTGCAGAAAGCAGAATAGATTCTTGTTTTTTTCAATCTTTCATCAAACACTGTGCTAAAAGCTCTAAATTGGGTATAAATAAAATTAGAGTCTAAACAGTAGTACATCTATAGCATTTCAAGAAAAACAACGTGAAGGCAATCTCAGTATTTCAATCATACTGCTAGATTGTGCCCACTGTTGTAACTGGATTTCCTGAATATTCTCAGTTTGTCAGTGCTCTCATGGTGTTTTAAGAATTTGGTCAGAAAGCTTCAAGAAATGAAAATGAAATGAAATTTCATTTACATTTTCAGTGGAGGGTAAATGAGAATGAAATTCTTTGCTGGGAGTTTATAAAACAGCTATGAAGATAATGCAGTACTGCAGGTGAGATGTTCTGAATCTGTGGAATAGTCATGGGGATCCTTGAATTGATCTGTGTACCAGATAAATTCTAGGAAATAAAAATTTTAATATAAAGAAGTCTATAATCTTTCTAGAAGATTAAAGTGCGCCATATGAATTTTACTGCTTTTGAAAAACCTGAAATTTTTGTAATTTCTTGTTATTATCTTTTATCATATTCAGATTTTTTTTTACTTTTTTTTCCTTTGAAGATAAATGAAGAACATGTTGATGAAGAGTATAAAAAGCCTAAGGGAACATTCATTCAGATATATTTAATTACTGGAGCCAAACTGAGCTTTCATTTGTATACATTTACCCACCAATACATGAAAGTTGAATGATATGATAGTAAATTTTATATTGTGTTTATTTTGTTAAAACTGTTTAATGCAAAAATTGGAATAAAATATGTCAAGAAGTGGTTCATTTTTCCTGAGCGCTCAAGAGCCACTCTCTGTTGAGGGTAGAGAATAGACAAAGCTCTTAGTTTCCTAAGACAGAATGCATTAGATTATAAATCCATTATCCTCTTGATCACATCAAAATGTTACCTGAAGATTAGCAAGATATTTTTTGTTCTGGAAAACAGTGGGAATATTTTAAAAATAGCTTGAGGTTACACATCAGTTGTGGCTTTCTTTTTTCATTGGTTTTTATTTAGATACTTTCATACCTGGTTAAAAGAGAATTCGTCCCCTTTATTTGATGCTTTTGAAGGGTACCTGTTGGCTTTAATTCTCTGCAAACTGGTGTGATGCCCAATTGGGAGATGACACACTCAGCTGATAAAACTGCCTAGTACTAAGGTATATTAGTGTTTTAATGAAAGCTGAGACCTGTATAAGTAAGCGGAACCTCATACTGTTCTCATGTCCCTTGAAATTATAAGATCAAGCTCATACTGTGTGAAACAGTTAATGTTTCTGCTGTGCTTAGAATTTGTTTCTTTTATCTTGCCATTTATTTCTATGTCTGAGTGACAGCCTAGCAATTTAAGATCTTTTCCTACCTATGTTCAATTGCCACAAATATTTTGGTAATGGAATGATAAAGCATGTTTGAAAAAGAAGACAAAGCTTAAGAAAACATTAAAAAACAAAATAGAGAATGTAGAATATGTTCAAAACATGTCCTCTCTATGCAGTATTTGTTCTACAAATTTCACTTCAATTTGTATTTGCTCTGTCAGGGAGCAATACTATACGAGCAGTCTACTGCGATCATTGCTAAGCACCAGGGTTAGCTTAGCAAATAGATGCAGTAAGAGACTCATAAATACATGCCTGTCAAATAAGTGTCTTCTGATGTCATTCAGGAAATTGATGCATTTTGGAAACTTCAGGTTGAGTTACTCTGAGAGGAAAAGCTGGTCAGAAAATAATACCAAAGCAAGGGAGTGTTTGCACTGATGGCCACAATTCTGGAACTTTACAGTCTGAGGAATCCTCCCTACTACTCTCACCACCCAGTGCTGAGAGCTGTGAGTATAGTGGACATTAGCACTGCAAACAGTAAAGCAAATACTATGACTTCAATTGAGTGGCCACTGAGGTCTTGACAGGTCTGCACAGTCATGCTATTAAAGCCAGTAGTATTTACAAGCTTGATTGTCTTCTCCATTTTCCACCAACTGAACCTAAATACTAGACATTTTCTATATCATGTTTATAAGGAGGAACTTTTTCCCTGCAAATCTAATGACCAGTTCAAGAATTCATATGTCTTGGAAGACATCCAAGGTCATCTTCCTGTTCTGCATGATTATCAGCAGGACTTGAACCAGGCTTTCCTATGCAAGTCTGAAAACTAAGATGCTTTTGAGCCAAATTTCTGTTTCTGGCTTAGTTCATACATATTACTATTTAATAAAAATTAGAATAGAACAGACTTTTCACAGGAAGAAAACTTAAATTCAGATCTGTGGCCTGATTTAAAGGAAGTTCTCTGACAGGGATAAAGGGCTAACTCCATTAGACTACTTAAAGTCTGTAAGTGTGAAACTTGTGTAAAAATATTCCTTTGGTCAGGAATTGTAAGCTTTCTACAATAGCATAAAATCTCCCTTGTGCAGTGTTTATTACCCAGCCTTAGGTGACCAAATGAATATGATTCTTCAAGGCTTGTATGTCCCATCTATTACATGGCAAATCCAGGGTTGTGCCGGGGCTTTGAATTTCATTCAGCAACAATACATCTGAAAGTTTAATTGTGCAGCCTGCAGCTTACATCCTTCCTGTAGCTCTAGTCCAAAGATATTTTCTCTTGAGAGAAAGCAGTAGCATTATCCAGTATTTATTTATGTGAGGCTTTTTTATACTTGCCATCCAAGATAACTGACTGTACTTGAAATATGCACCCATTAGCTGAAAAGATGATGGCACTTCCAAGGGTGCTGAACACAGATTTTTGTTATGTTCACTGATATCTGTAAGAGCTCAAAATTCTAAAAATCAGGGAGTAAAATAAACTGTGTAATTCTGAAGTTATAAATGCCAAAAAATATTGTTTACATAATCAAATATTATGTGGGAAAAATGTGTTTATAAATCCTTCAGTGTTGTCACTTGATCACATCTCAAAGCAGATGTGCCTCTTCAGTTAGGTTTGAAATACACCCTGATAATACACTGGTGGGTTGTAGTGATTTAGTTTGGTGTTTTTTCTCCCTTTTTCTTCACTAAGAACCATTGAAAAATTGATTACGTGAGAGATTGCTAAAGCACTAAGTTTTAAAGAGCTTGGTTTCTGGTTTTTTTCCCTTTCAGTGGGAAAAGTCATGCATTTCCCCACATAAATCTGTCATTTGATAAATAACTCTCTATGCATGTGTTCATTGAAATACAGAGGAATAATACCTTACACATATATAAAACCCAGAAGAATCTGAAGCTGAGAAGTCCACCACTAATTTTTGCTCCTTCTGAGGATGCAAGAGATAAGCCATTGGCAGAAACTTATCAACAGTTTAACAGAAATACAGGATTGAATGAGCAGGCAGTCTGGCAGATTTGGTTTGATTTTACACATACTTGATGATGCTTGTTAGCCGTGCATGTGTGTAGCATGCATTTTTGAGATGTCACTAGTCACTTTGTCTGGAAGAGGTTAAATTAACAAAAATCCATGGGAACAACTACTTATCTTGCTATGATTCCATGAAATTTTTTCAACTTTTCCAGGGTGAGGCCTCCTACTATATTATATGGTACTCCATGTCTCTGATGTACCAGAGTAATCCATGTAGTTTAAGGGAAGGCTGAAGAAGAAAGTCCAAAAACTGAAATACAGCTTGAGCACACTTTTTCCAAAAAAATAAAGTTTTAAAGTGATCCTGTGTTTGGAGTGTCTGGGAAGGTCTGTCTACTGCATTCACAAGTCAAAGATGTTCTGCAGTTTCAGAATTACAGACCTGTCAGTGTTGAGTGGGGACAGAGAGGAAATACACATTCAGTTGCACTTAATTGTTTATAGTCCAAAGGTCATGTTTCTCTCTGTTTTTTAAGATGGTGTTCTCCTCAACCTTAATTCTCTTCATGTTTATTCCCTCTTGCAGAGGAGAAGAAAACTAAATTAATCTGTGTTTTTCCATGCCAGAGTTAGGCATGTTATTTCACAAAGCCATTTATATTAAGGCACCTTGTAGACAAAATCAGAAATGCACAACCACTTAACATTGACTCCCACATTTCTCTCAGTTATGGGAGTAGCACGGAAATGCATGCCATTCCTTCACAAAGTGTAGCGTTTGCTGAATTTGCATGAGGGCCACAGCATAGCCACCCTCCTGCAGGGCTTTATGTTGGAGAAGAGTGTGTGTAACAATTCAAGCCCTGCATTTTAAGCTACTTTGGATAGATCTTGCACTGTGATGGGTTCTGATCAAACCGGGAATCTTGTGCACTTCATCTCTAGAAGAACTCACTATGTGAGTAAATACTACCACCAGGCAGAGGTTGGAGGAGCTGATCTGTGTTCTGTGCTGTGCCTAGAACAGCCATGAAACCAATTCTCCTTGCCAAGTAACAGACCTTCTCCTTTTGATCTTACAAACTGTGCTCACCTAAACCCAACGAGTTCTTCACCCGAGACATCCAACACTGCCCTTCCCTTCCTAACTCTTCTATTTTTTGTATACAACCAGCCTTGCTTTAGAATTTCAGATGATTTTTTTTTCTTCCCTGGAGTTCATTTCATCTGGTTGAAACTTTGAATTTGTGACAGAAGGACAAACAAAAGGTGAGATTTTCTGTCATGTACCTTTTGTTTGTCTGTTTTGTTTAACTGTCCATGTGAGAGAGATTTCCTTGATGTCTGCCAAGTGTAACTGAGCCTGATTTTGTTAGAAAGATCTATGCAAAAAAAAAATCTTAAGAAAGGGTGAATTTGATAAATGTTGACAAAACTCGAGTGTATTAATAATTTTAATTACCTGATTTCTGCTTATATTGCATCCCTACATTACTTTGGAAAATAATGTTTTCTTACTTATTGCAGCCTTCTTTGTATGGTATGTCAGACAACAGTTATCTGCTTTGTTAAATGTATCTTCTTTGTTCTCTTCTAATTCAGCAAGTGTAAATAGCCAAACAAGCAAAGCTTCCAAGGTTTGAAAATCAGGAAGGAAATGAGATATCCAAAGATTCCTGTGATTACATTGCTTTTTATGCAGAGCCAGGAATGCTTTCTATGGAGAGCAATTTTCTCTAATTATTATTGTTTGATTGCATCTGTTTCTGCCAGGAAGCATCCAAGACAAAGTGTAGTTGTATAATGAATTAATTGAAGCAACTGATGGCAGCTCTGGACTGCTGCATTAATAACTGGTTCTGCCCCTGCAGCAAGGATTTTCTCTTCTCTTTACCTGATAATATGGTATATATCACAATTAACCCTTTCTATTTGGGTCTCCTTAGTGCAACCACTATGAAACCTGTTTAATTAGGAGTAACTGGTATGAAGAAAAACAGTAGTAGGAATGAATATTCTTATAAAGGAGTAGTTTGATTTACATTTTAGTCTGTGGAAGAAAGGAAAATTCTAATTAGTTTACTAGGACTCATCTCTCTCTATAATCAAGCCAATTTGTATATTTTTAAATTATCAAAAGAGTTTAGTAGACACATTCAAAATATGCTGGTAGAAATTTGAAAGCAATAGAGTAATTCATTATGGTCATATTTGTTTTTGTCTATACCTAGTAATTTCCTACAGTCATCCTTTCAGAGAATCCGGTGCTCTGAGGAGGAAACGTGCTGCTCATTGTGGAGCTGCAGTGTTTCCACTCATCTTCCTGGCCCGTAAATAAAACCTGCTCAGAACAACGACGGGGTATGTTGAATGCAACACAGTAAGGTTACAAGTCATGTTTTGTGAAATAGATCTTGGGAGGCAAGTCAAAGGTTATTCAGAGCTCTGGATGCTAAATTTATCCTAGAGCGTTGAGCCAGTTTGGTATAACAGAGTAGCTGGGCTTTGGTCCACATTAAAAAGCACTGATCTTTCAGTGCTCGGTTCCGTGTCCTGCATCTCTCTGAAAGAAACAAATCTGTAAGGTCAAAGAAAGTGGTGGGGGAAGACCACCACCACCACCAAAAACCCAGAACACCCTCCCCCGCCCCTCAGAAAACAACAAAAAAACCACCCCAACCAAACCCAATCAATCAAACAAACAAAACCAAACACAAACCCAAAACCAACCAACCAAAAATCCCCACTAAAACAAACCGCCAGTCGGCCCAGCTCGTGTTCCGGCCGCGAGCTTTCCACCCTGCCGGCGCTGCGCGAGGCGGCGTGAGCCGCGCGGGGCGGGGGAAGAAGTCACATCCAAATGAGGTGGAGTCAGCAGAGCAAGCATATACTGACTGAGCAGTTGAGCTAAACAGCAAGTGGCAAACATAACCCAACAACAGTCGGGGAATTAATTTCCGCCTGGCTGAAGTGAACTCCGGCTCTTTTCGTCTAGGTGGCTGTATTAAGATCGGGAGCCTGATTTTCTCTCGCTGCAGACACTGGAACCCTCTTTGCGGTGAAATTCTAACACGCGAGGGCGAGCGGAGGGTGCTGGTAAATGGGGGAAATGGCTTTTCCCAAATCTCTGCGTGGCGGGGCGGCGCGCCCCGCGGCCGCGCTTTGGTGAAAAGCGGGCAGCATGCGGCACGGCGGCACGGAAGGAGGATTGCGGACAGCCCGTGCCCTCCGAGAGAGCTGCTGTCACCATGGCTTCCATAGGTAGGTTCGTGGTTTCCTGAGCTCCTTATGTTTTGTGCGTCTTCCTTAGTCTGAAAACTCGTTTCGTGGGTTATCGGTCTTGGGTTCGGCTGGCTGCCCTCGCAGGACCGCGCAGCGGCAGAGAAACGTGACCCCGAGGGAAGCGGGGGGGGGGGGGGGGGTCGGCGGGAGTGTAAATAAAGCGAACCAGGCTCTGGCAGCGCCCGCCGGAGGCCGCTGAGGCCGCTCTGCCGGCGGGGCGGGGAGGGGAGCACGGAGCGCACACGCAGGCTGCGGCCTGCTACTGGTGCTGCGAGCTCTGTAGAAAAGAAGCGGAGATGAGAGCTGTGCCTTTTGTAGTGATGTAGCGACCTTGGGAGTCTCCGGAGAAACTGAGAACAAGGAGTTCTGCCAGTACGAGAGTTTTCTGCGGTCGCTGGTGGAACGACGGAGGGCATGAGGCCGGGCTCGAGAGCATTGTGCAGTCACTTCTTTGCCGAGGAAGACTTCTAATTTTTTGTGCGTCGTGGTAGGGTTTTTACAAGGTAGAAGAAATGGGGACTGGTGGAAACATACATAGGTGTTGTCTACCTTCGAAAATTTTGTCCGAGCTGAGTCTTTTTCCTTCTCTGAGGAGTTCTTAGTAATGTTATCAGAGCATTGAATTTCGTTTCAAAAGCATGAAAAATGTACAGACTTTGTAAACGTCTTTCCTGAATGACAGTTTACCTCGTTTCTTGCTTAATGAGAAAAAGAGTTTGTTGTGCCATTAGCACTGGCAGAGTAATTCCTTAATTCTGGCAGTACATGGAAAATACTTTCACTTTCTTACTCTACATCTGAATTTTTCATCAAAATATGATAGGGTCTTGGAGCAGCCAACTGTTGTGTGATACGATGTACAGGATGCACCAGAATAAAGAGCCTCGTTCTTACAGCCTTAATGCAAACAATTTTTCTATTCAGACAGTAGCAGCAGATGCTTGTGTAAGGACTGCAACCCTAAAAGGAGAGTAACTGAATCACAGTTCTCAGGAGACGAATCAAGAAAAAACCAAAGATTTTCCCTTCTCAGTCCTGTTTGTGATACTGAACAGCACTGAAGATAAACAGCACTGAACTGAGTTTGATTTTACCTGTTTCAATTAAAAGCAGCTTTTGAAAAATCAGTTCTTCTTCTGATTTTAAAATGAAAATGCTTTAGTTATACCACTTGAAAACCAAAAAGCAGCCCTCACTTTTGCTATTCGAGCTTCAGTGAGTTTGGTTCAGTCTTTTCTTATAGGCAAGTTACTAGAAAAGTTCAAGAGTGTCACATTCAGGCAGTATTTTTCTGACAGCGGTAGAGTGGAACCAAAGTGAGACTTTTGGTAGAAAGTACAAACATCAGTTTGATTGCTTCCAGTTTTTTTTCCTGGCTAAGTACACCTCAAGCATCAAAAACTACAGACTGGGACCTCTGATGCCTGCTGGTACCAGGGAACTGGATTGAAACAGGAAAAGGGGAATGCAGACTCCTTCTTTCCTTTTTATACCTTAGGAAAAATAGATAGGATCATAACACAAAATCAGAAATTCCATGGATGAGTCTTGGTGCTTGCTTTTCAGAAATGTTAGAAAATCAGGCTCAAGCTTCGTCCCTTCTTTCATTCAATATTTGTTCCAGTTTGCCCCCTCTACCTTCACCCTTGCACCCTGTGCTTTGGTTTTGTGTTGTGTGTGTCAGTAGACAAGAGTTGCATTTTTTAGTTCAGCACAGGCAACCCAGACCTGCATCTCCAACATCTCAAGCAATTTTATGTAGCTAATGAACTTTGGAGCTCAGGGCAGACATTTTACTCTCTTTCCTTAAGAGGTGCTTGGCTTTTCAGTGCATTCTGCCTGAAAAAGTATTACTATTCATTTTGAAAGTACCAATTTGCATACTTCTAACTCCTACGTTCTTTTTTTTCCTGCTCTAAAACTATTACAATTTAGTTTTACAATTTAATGAAAATAGATGTATTCAGCAATGCGAATAACTGTAATTCCATTAAGAGATAAACCATAATAAGGATGGAATTGTCTGTCTCTAAAGCCAATTTGCTGTGAAAACTTAGTGTGGGCATGTTAATAACTATGTTCTAATCGTTTTGTTGGATTTATTTTTTTAAATCACTGAATGATCTGCTGCAGTTAAAGACAGAATAGTAATGTTCTTGTTTATGCGTTATGTACTGATAGTGTGTCTCCTAAAAGAGAGTTTTAATAAACGTTACATTTTTCATTTGCATGTGATGTGGATGACCTGAGGACATGTCTCTGCAGCTGATTTGCATTCCTAAAAGGGCAGACCATCTGTAAGATCTTTTAAAATACATGAGAAGACGTGCAATTGATAGCTTTAGTCCCCAGGGAAGTTTCTTTTTTTTCCTGGTGCTATTTGGGAAAATAAAAAGTATAAGAAAGTCCTTCAGAAAGGCATGATAAGGGTTTTATTGCTTTGAAAGTGCTGTATTGCAAATTCTGTAGGAGCTTTTGTATTTTGGTGTTTGAGTGTACGATACCAAGTTATCTGTAAAATGGTCTGGCTATTTCCTCAGTAGAAAAGAAGTCAGATCATATAATCTTTAGGACAGGGACTGTGGGTGGGGGAGAGTGGGTTCTGGTAAATCACCCTTTTGATTCTTATCCTCCTGCAGAAGGGGCAGAGGGTAAGTGCAGTTAATTCTGGCATCCTGTGGTTGCCTGGAGATAAGTTGACCCCTGGCATAGCTTCAGAGGCTGCATGTGGTTGTTACTGTCAGGAGCCTCTGTGGGGCCATTATGGAACCCAGTGCACTCCCACTCTTGCCATGCATTTTGCCAGCAGGCCAGAATCTCCAAAGTGCTAGCCTTCCTCACCCAGTGCTTACTGGGGAGGGCTGCTGTGCCAAGGATTATTTTTTCGAGGAACAACATAGATGATTTACAGCCCTCTTTAGGCATAAGGCAAGAATGATTTTTTAAATTCGTAATACATTTGAAAGGTTCCAAAACACAGTGAAAGCTTTCTAAATGCATACAATAAATAATTGCATGAAGTTAAAAACCTTCAGTACTGCAGCGTAGATTATCTTTAATTATTAGCAGTGTGGGTTCTACCTGTTGAATATGTTACTTCTTCCACCAAATAAATGTATTTGAGAAATACTTTACCGCGTCTCCAGATTTGTTGTTTTGTTCCCCAGGTTGTCAGCCACCCCACTGTTGTATTTTCTGTAATATATCAGCATACTTATTCTATTGAAATTCTTCTCAGATGAAGCAACTGAAGCTAACCTTTCTCGCTCAGAAAGGTTAATACTTAGATGCTTGAGCTGCCATCTTCATAACTTCTCCAGGTTCAGCCTGACTGATTGGTTACTTGCAAAGAGCAGAATCTCCAAGCAATAGTAATTTGTCTTTTCCTTCACAAGCATGAAAAAAATTGTATTCTATTCTATCTGCTTGCTATTGGTGGGTTTTTGAAAAGTGTGGGAAGCACTAGTATCTCTGTGTTGGTACATGATTTTGGCTCGTGACATGTACTATTTCTAAATGAGAGGTGGAATTACTTATGTTGGATAGGATAGCGTATACTGTGCAAAAGAGACAATAAAGTTATTCCCTTCCCTGGCATCTGAAATTGTAGAAGACAAGACCTTAGCATCTTTCATTGATTTCCACATATACTGTGAAAAGGAAGGAACAATGTGACCAAAATTGATGGATTTCATGTAAGGGAATAATTTGGTTCACTGTATTTTTTTGAAATTGAAAGCAGAATATAAGAAGTATACTAGACGAAAGTTTCAGTGAAGTTAATATTGTTTGCAGACTGAATGAAAGCAAGAGTTTGTTTCTCTTACTAATTTTGGTACCTGTGCATTTGGAAAAGCAAGAGAGAGTGAAAAGGATAAGCCATAAGAATCTTACAGTGCTAATGGACTTGGAAAGGTGTTAGTTTGTAAACTGGTTCAAGTGGGCCATCTTTCAGCCTCCTTTCTTCACATGCAGGGTTTTTAATTCTGTCCTTAGAGGTTGCTAAGGATCTCTGTAGCTTCATCAGTGCCAGTTCTGTTGTTAGCACTCTGTCAGCTACTCGAATGATTCTTTTTCAAGGGAGACAAATCCTTTTGTCATGAATTCAGTGTTGCCAGGGTTTCTGGCTTTATGTTGTAGCATAAGCCTCTAGAGCTCCTCCATACTCACACTATGCCGTTGTAATAGTTTGGTTCTTTTCACTTTGTTCAGCCCAGTTAGCTTATCACTGAATATTGCAGGTTAGTACCTCTCTTCCACTGAAGCTCTCTTGCTTGCTTCAGTTTTTTATTTCAAACTGTGATTTTTCTAACTAATCTTTTCATCAGCATTTCCGTTTGTGAAATACTGGCAAAAGGTCTTAGAAGAACTAAAACTGTGCCTAGTCAATATTATTAGCTCTGTATTTTGCTTGTTGGGGTTTTTGCTTTCGTGGACTGTTTCCCTGATAAAGCTGTTTCCTTTCTTAGATTTTAAGGTTTGGAAAGGAACATATCTAAACAAACTGTTTTCATAAAATGTGCTTACTTTTTATCTTACTGATACAGTTCAAGCCATGGAGCCATCCACTGTGTTTCTAGATAGATTGTTCTGATGTTTAATACTAAAGGCTAGCCTTTTATTCAGTCCTTACTCTACCTTTCCTTGTACATGTAACATTTCGACTTTGAATGGAGCCTAAATCTTCTGCATGGCATCCAGGTGAATGGCAGAGTAAACATGCCTAATGAGCAATAAAAATTAATGTTGGGAAAGAGTTTTTTTGACCCTTGATCTCCTAGATAGAATAAAGTTGTATCAGCAGAGACTATTAACATAAAAACTTTTACAGTTCTATAGATGTGGGAAGGAGAGATGAACAACTTCAGCACTGAGATGGAGTTTACATTAGAAGTAACGTAAACTCCAAATGGTAGTTGGAGCCAGCTGAATGCCAAGCTGCAAAGTGCCATGGAGTTTTTGGCGAATACTGGAGAGTACTGTGTGCTTTTTTCCAATGCATTTTGAAGGGAGGAAATCCTTAGCAGAATGCAATCATACAAAACCAAAAAAAAACTTCTACTGTGACCATCCAAAACCAAAAAAATATTTCTCCTGTGTAGAGAAGGTGACAAAACCTCTTCCATTATGTTCCTGGATGCCTTCAGTTTTGTCTTTGTAAACAAGTTTGTCAAGAAGTCTGTATAGAGGAATTGCCTCATCGGCTGTTGGTGTGAACAGTGAGAGGTGGAAGCAGAGGGACCTCTGAGTGTGTTCGTAAGAGGAGTGTTTCACAGCCATGTCTGATGTGGGTTCTTGCAAGTCTTATAGTGAGGTTGGATTTTTTCACCATTGCTGAAGTCATCAAAGGATGGACCGAGAATAGACTGTTAAATTTAAAAGTATTGCACAAAGCTTCTTATCCTTCTGCTTACTGTTTAGGGCAGGCAGTGGCTTGGTTACTTTGGCTTACTTTAGAGCAGTATGGTTTTCTGTGTCCATTAAGCTTTTAGGCTAGCCTGAAGTTGTTGTGGGGTGTCCAGCCAAGGGTTTTGGCAGCGGAAAACTGACCTAAAGCTCCCTTTCCCCAAAAGATGTAACTGAGGGTCTTGACTGGAGTTTTCAAGCTCATGTGATGCATGTCATCTTTTCACAAAAAGGACTACGAAGTTGGAAATGTGTGAGAAGCTACTAAAATAAAAGGTATGATAATGGAATGACTGCTTTCACTTCCCTGCCATTGTTGGACCATTGTCTCCAAAGGTATGAGGTGTTTTTTACCTTCAGCTGTTACAAGAAAGGAAAAGGAGTATTTTTGCCTATCTTTTATCTGGACCATGGTGTGGGTTAGGCCACTCTGGGGTTTTTTGGTAGATTTTTGGATGGAATTCCTTTTACTTTTTTATTTTAACAGATTAAGTGGATTAAAATTCAGGTTAATCTGTAACATTTTACTAAGTATAGCTGTGTCCTAGGCATATCCGTGAGTTTTGGCTTATGACTGAAAGAGGCCTGCAACTTATAAGTTTGCTGCCAGGTAGAAGAGTGAGCTGGATATTTTTCTACCTTGCATGTTGGCACAATAGTATTCATTTTGTTCCTGAATGTCACTTTTCAATAGTGTATTGTGCAGAGTCCAGTTCCTCTCTCAGGTTCTGCCTGTAAAGTTGATGAGCAGTGATAGTAAATGTAGGTCTGACCTGGCTGCATGAAGAGACACAGACGTGAATGATCTTGGCTTTGTCATGTCACTTCTTGAAGCAGGGAGCTGCACTTTTGCATTCTCAATATTTCCACAGCTATAAATGGCATGGTAGGGGCCTGAACCCAGCAGCACCAATGCTTTGCATCAAACATGCCAGGGTAGTTCTTACCATGCGTGTAGAAATCCTGTAGAAGCAAAGAGTTTGCAGAGTTATTGATTCCATGAGGTAAAGGGTTAAAAGCTGACCACTGAGTGTGGACTCTGCATCAGACAATGGAGAGGACATAGCTGAAATATCCAGCAGACTTGTTTCTAATTGAAATATAAACAAAGCTGCTTTCTTGGGAAGTGCCTTTCAGATATACTTGTTTATAGCCTGGGAAGAGTTGTACTGAGTTTGTATTCTTTCTGCAGATGACATGCCTGGCTGCCAGTGGCCTCCCACTCTTCGTTTAGTATTTTACACCTGTGAAAATGGGGGTGAAAAGAAATGTTGTATCTTGTGAGCATTACAGCGGTCCTTCTCTCATGCAGTGTAGTGTGCTCTAAAGGTAATAGCAAAAGTCCAACGCCTGAAACAGAGAAGAAACAAGTCTTGGTCCATTTCTTCAAGGAAGTGCTGTGGAAGAAGGAGTGAAATTTGGTGTTTTTATCCTTTAGATTAACTCTTACGCACGTAGTTGAGATGGCATTAGAGTGGGAGAAGATTTTCAGCTATTTCAGGAGTGCCACTCCCCTTCCTGCCCCCAGGCTCTCGGTAACTGTATTCCGGAGGCTCCCCTATGTAGTCTGGTATCAGAGGAACAGACATAGAGGCACTGAAAACAAGCAAGCATATGGAGTTAAGCTTGTGATCATAATTCGTATGCCTGCATTAAGCTCTCCTATACTGTAATGGAGTCATCTCAACCTGCAGTATAATTGGGAAGCATCTGCATGTTCATGTGCAGAGATGAGATGTCAGTTGCACTTTTAATACTTTGTCTTACAGGTGCTGATCTCTGGATATTTGTCTGCTTTTAGCCTAGTTAAACTTGGATGTTTGAGGAGACTCCAGTAGTCTTCAGACATACAGCATCAATTTGACCAACCTACATTAAACTAATGGGCTTTTTATATTTTTCTTGAAATCGTTGCTCAAGCCTTGACATCAGTTTTTATAATACTTGGATAAACAGTCAATATTTGTGTATTATATATGTGTTTAAACAAGCACCACTCATATTAGTAGAAATATGGCCTAAATCATGGGTTTATGCAGCCAGCTTTTCTGACTCTGTTTGCACCAGTACAAGGATGAATGTAATTTAGGTGATCTAGTAGATAAGACAGAGATTTAGATTTCTCTAGCTTTTTCATACCAAACACATTTCTGCAGTATTTCCTTGAAGTTCACTTTTATGGCTGTTGTGGATATAGTTAATTAATGCGTATGGTAAAAGACAGTGTTGCACTTTTCTGTTTCCCTCATCCAGTTAAATGTTTGCTCTGTACAGTATGTGTGCTATGTGAGGAATTAAAATGGTTTATAGTCAGGACACTGATTTGCAGATTTTCTTATCTCAGGCATTTCTTTTAAGTACCTTGCATGCTCCTGTCAGGTTCTGCCCTGAATTGAAGGGAAAACAAGATTTGTTTAGACTTGTTTCAGTGGCCTTCCTCCTTTTTACATTAGAAAGATTTCTGTGTAAAAAGGTGCATTAGTGTGATCTTAGCTCTTTGTAGGTATGGAATTGTTTAATAACTTTCTTGTGGTTTGGTTTTTTTTGATTGGTTGGGTTTTTGTTGTATTTTGTTGTTGTTGTTTGCAGGATTTTTGTTTGTTTGGGGTTTTGTTTGTTTTTTATTTTCTCTTCCCCCCCCCCCCCCCCCCCAGTCTTTCAAAGTGCATCAACTCTAGAGACAGTAATTAGATATTGTTTCATCTGTGATTGTCTTATTGGATTCCAGTTGAGTAATGTGTGTTGAGGTCAATGGGACTGTTCAGGTGCAAGAAGCTATTCAGATGCTCAGGCATTTGTAGTATCAGTGCATGGCCTTTTGTGTTGTAGAAAGTAGTGCTGTTGAACCTGGGTTTATGTGAATAGGTGTTGACTTTTTTTTACTAATCCAGAATAATAAAATATAATCCTCATTGGAGCTTGACTGGTTATTTAAATGTACCTGTAAAGAATAGGATGAAACTGGTGCTGTATAAAGCTCTTCAGTAATAGCATCCTTATTATTCTTCATCCAAATACATCTATTTAACTATATCGTTTAGTATTTATGTCCAGTATCATTAAGTTGAATGTAGTTCAGATTCCAGTCAGTTTAGAAAACAGTTACTCTGGTGCTGATGGCAAGCTATTAGAAAATAATTTACAGTTTACAGTTGCTTTACATTAGTGTCTCTGTGGTGTGGACAAACTCACACGTGAAAACTGCAGCTGCACAGGTGTCATGGTTTGACCCCAGCCAGCAACTAAGCACCACTCACTCCCCCACCCATAGGACTGGGGAGAGAATTGGAAGGGTAAAAACCAGAAAACTCATGTGTTGATATAAAGACAGTTTAATAGGGAAAGCAAAAGCTGCACGCACAAGCAAAGCAAAACAAAGAACTAATTCAGTGCTTCCCCTGGGCAGGCCCAGGAGAAGTTGGCCATTCAGCCATCCCTAGGAGAGCAGGTCCCCATCATGTGTAACTTGGGAGGACAAATGCCAATGCTCCAAATGTGCCCCCTTCCTCCTTCTTCCCCCTACTTTATATGCTGACCATGATGTTGTATGGTCTGGAATATCTTTCTGGTCAGTTTGGGTCACTTGTCCCAACCGTGTCTCGTCCTAACCACCCATGTACCTCAAACTTCCTTACCAGCATGGCAGTATAAAAAGCACAAAAGGCCTTGGGTCTGTGTAAGCCCTGCCCAGCAGTAACAGAAACATCTCTATATTATCAACCCTGTGTTTAGCACAAATCCAAAACATAGCCCCATACTTGCCACTGTGAAGAAAGTTAACGCTATCCCAGCCAAAACGAGCACAACAGGTAACTAAACCTTGTGCTGCTCTGTGCAGCTAAACTACCTTTCAACCTCAGTTCTGTCCTTTTCTCCTCATGTGAGCAGAAGAGTGAGAAGACTGGCTCATGCGCATTCATTCCTTTCCATCAGGTTTTTACAGTCAGTGATAATATACCCCTGAACCTTCTCTTCTCAAGTCTGAACAGTCACAGCTCTCTCAGCCCCTGCTTCTATAAAAGATGTTCCAGTCCCAGTGACGGTTCAGGCATCTTTGAGACCTTGCACTGGACTTGCTCAAGCAAGTCCCTATCTCTCTTGTACGGAGGAGCACATAAATGGGCACAGAGCTTCATATATGGCCTCATTAATGCTAAGCAGAGAGGAAGGATCACCTCCCTAGACCTGCTGGCAACACTTTGTTAGGCAGTCCAGAGTACTGTTGATCACCTTTGCCATGGGGTTGTATTGCTGACTCATGATCAGCTTACTGTCCCTGAGGACCCCCAGGTCCTTCTCCATAGTGCTCTCTCCAGCCAGCTGGCCCCCAACATGTGCTGGTGCCTGGGATTTCGCCTTGTTGAACTTAAGATTTCTCTTGGCCCATTTCTCCCACTTCTAAATGGCAGCTCAACCATCTGGTTTGTCAAGTCACTCCTTACAGTTTTCTGTTGTCTGCAAACTTGCTGATGAAACTTTATCCTGTCATCCAGGTTGTTAATGAAGGTGTTGAAGTGTATTGGTCCTGGTGTTAGCCCCTGGGGTATCATGCTAGTGACTTGCCTTCTAGTGGACTTGGTGTAGCTGATTGTAAACCTCTAGGCCTAGACATTCAGCCAGTTTTTAGTAGATCTCACTGTCCACTCGCCTAACCCTTGCTTTCTCAGAGTGTTTATGAGGATGTTATGGAAGACCATGATAAAAGCCTTATTGAAGTCGAGATAAAGAACATCCGCTGCTCTTCCCTTAACCACTGAGCCAGTCAGTTTATTGAAGAAGATTATCTCGGTGGATAAGCATGATTTCGTCTTCATAAATCCACCCTGACAACTCTCAATCATCTTCTGTTCTTCCATATGTTTGGAATTTGTTTCCAGGGTTAGTTGCTCCATCACCTTTGCAGAGACTGAGGTTAGGCTAACCACGCCTGCAGTTCCCTGGATCATGCTTTATACCTTTCTTGAAGGTATGAGTGATGCTTGCTCTCTTCCAGTCTTTAGGAATCTCTCCCAGTCGTTCAGACCTTTTAAAGATTATTGAGAGTGACCTGGAAGTGGTATCAGCCAGCTCCCTCAGCTCTTGTGTGTACAGCCTATCAGACTACAACAGACTTAAATATTTCCAGTTTGTTTTAGTGCTCCTTTGCTTAGTCCTCCTCCACTGAAGGTACGTTTTGATCCAGATTTTTCCTGTGGTCTCAAGGGCTTGAGGTTCCCAAAGGCCTGTCTTACTGGTAAAGACTGATATGAAGAAGGTTGTGAGTACCTCATTGTGTTCTGTGCCATCATGCACCAGATCCCCTGCCTCATTCAGCAAGTGGGCTGAATGGGCAGGCTGAATTAATACCCGAATGTTGTGAGATTCTCCAAACCGTGCTGCTGCTCACTCGTTCCATCTCCCCCTTCCCTCTGCAGTGGGCTGGAGAGGAGAATTAGAGTCAGAAAAGGTGAAGATCATAGGTTTAGATAAGAAAAATTTACTGGAAACAGCCATGAGATAAGAAAATGAACAGTAACAGCAACAATATTAATAACAAAAACGTACAAAAGAGAGAACGAGTCACGTGCAAAAATGCTTACTGGAGAGCTTTACCTGACCCAACTGCAGCCATGCCACCCGACCACTCCCTTTGGCTTGGAACTGGTGCCATCCTACTGCTCCTTCCACCATGCTTACTTGACTGGAAGGAACCCCTTCTCCCTGGAAGAGACTCCCTTCCCCCCACCCCTGGCAATGACCTGAGGTGGTATAGAATAACCTCCAGGTCCTAGCCATGTCCCCTTCTGGCTACTGCAAAAATTAGCCCTGTCCTGGGCCAGAACCAGGATACTCAATTTTCTGTCGCTCTGCTGTTTAAGTGCAGATAGTGTATATAGTCACACAGGATGCTTGACTAGATGTACCTGATTAACACTGTGAACTGTGGAATGCAAAACATCTTGGAACAGGTGGGTCCGTTCTCATCTGGGGAATGTATCCTGGAGAACTGATCAAACAGTTTGTGTTGCAATTCTGTAATCTTTATTCCATATGCCACTTGACCTACTGGATGTTTTCAGTGATCAACATAATTTTGTGAAATAACTTGTTAATGCTCAAACAAACAAAAACTCTTCAAATGCGTGTTGTTTTTAAATTTGCTTTTGCTTTGTTTTCTTTGCCACAGAATCTCAAAGTTACACGGAAGCCATTAACCACTGTGTGGTGATGTCTGACAGCACTGTGGGCACTAATCCTTTGCTGAGGGCCAACATGCAGATGGATCTCCCCTTTCAGCCCTGTTTTGCATCTTCTTGTGCTGTTTCAAGTAACAGTCCTATCCCAGGGGCAGAAAGGTAGGAAAAGATTCCCCTACTTTTTTGTTTAGTTCTTATAACTATAGTTATAGACATTATGATTGCATCTTCATTGCAGAGCATTTGTCTAGGGACTTTGAGTTTGGTTGTGACATTTAACGTAAATGTTGTCCACCAGCTGGACAGATATTATTTATACCACAGATATTATTTATTATGTCAGGGACACAATTAGCTTTGAAGATACAGAGGAAGACATAAATAGTATTTTATAGCTCAGTTATGTTACATGCTAGCACAAGCTCATATATGTTTTTCTATGTACTTAATCAACATCTCTAATGGTTTACTGAAAACTGTTTCATAAAATTTCACATTGGAATATGAGAGAAAGGGAGCACTCTTCTTGCTGCAATCCATGTGTTTTTAGTCAGTAAAATGTCAGTGGGTTTGTTTTGGTAGTGTATAGCTGACTCTCTTTCTACTGCTCAGCAGGTTTAGAAATTTTATTATTTTATAATTGTATTGTGGTAAACTTGTAGGGCTCTGGACCAGAGCTTGAATAGTATAAATTTACCAGGTAGTGCTTGTCCAAAGGAGCTTACAGAATAAGCTGAGAAATGACAAAAAGCAGCAAACAAACAAAGAGTCCCTGGCTACTGTTTGAAGGTTCAGAGCACCATAACAATAATCATAAGTCATTAGTTATGCCCTATATTTACTTAATAGGCAAGGTGGCATAACCTGATGAGGTTACCTTCTCTATCACTATGTGATAACATTCCTTTATGGCTAATTATCCTGTTCTTGTTCTTGGCTATTTGATTACTTTTTCTCAGTAAGTATTTGGTTGGTGTGTCAGACTCTCAGTGAGTACTTCAAGTATGTTGTTACCTATTTATCTTTTATTTATCTTCCAATATAATTGGTTCAATTTTCTACCAGTACTGAGACTGTGAAAGAATGTTTTGGTTTTGTGATTACGAATGTGAATCATAAGACTGAACAAAGTATGTTGCTGTTTGCTGCAGAGGATGCAATGAAACAAATAAGTGGATACATATTAAAAGCTTGTCAGGCAATGCAGTTATTATCAAGTTTACATACCTGCTTCAGACTTTATCGTGAAAATTTTGTTCCCTTCTTTCAAAGTATTTTTCTGTCATTTTTCATTTCATCTAGCAGATAGCTACAGCTGTAGAGTTTTTTCTTCTTGCAGTGATGTCTTCTTCCATTTACTTCCCTTCCATTTCTTTATGGCCCTTCTACTTTGAGCCGTTCAAATCTACTGGCGTCCATGCCCACAGTTCCCTTTTAATTAAATATCCTTTCCTTTTTAATATATATCTTATGTCAGCTCTTTCCCCCTTGCATTTCATGATGAGTTTGCTCCCTCTAGATTTTATATTAGTAATATTTTCCAGCTACAGTCTAAGGACATACATTTTTAGAAGCAGGGAGACAAACTTTTATCAGATGATTTCATCAGAAGCTTAGTTTCTCTTGTTTAGAAGGAATTTTTGTTTATTTTTCACTTGAATAGGTAGAATTGCTACCCAGTAGAAAAATCTAATGTTTACTGTTGAAATATTTAATTCTAATTCTATAAATCAAAATTATTCCATTGTCGAATAAATCAACAACTGGACCTGCCTCTTTTTTTAAATATAAATTGTATTAAAAGCAACCTGGTCTGTGATGGACCTTGTGAACTCTGTTTTTATAATAGTTATTAATTTATTGTGTGATGGTGCACAGCTACCTCCTTAGCCCATTTTTTTTTTTTTTTTTTTTTTTTTTTGTGAGCAAAAGACACTCTGCATGTAGGAACTGATTTGAGCATGTCAGGTTCCTTCTGTAAACCTCTACCTTTGATGGCAGCTTTGGCATAAGAAATTCTTGCCTCCTACTGCTCTTTTCCAGCTAGAACTTTAGCTCAGCAAGACCACTGTATGTGAAGCAATGCTGTGAACAGCTTCACAAAACTCATTCATATTAAAAGTAACCCTCTCAAACAGGGAGAAGGAGAAGTATCTTTAACTGTCATTGATTTGATGGACTGTTCTATGGTGCAAACTCAGAAACTATCCCATCAACATGGTTAGGTGGAGGGTGAGATAAGTAGAACATAGTAACCTACACTGAAGAAATGAGTGTCAGGGTGAGAATGGATCCCTTGATCCAGCATATTTTCAAAGAGCACTGTGAGGTATTGGCCTGGGTGTGGTGTTTCATTGCTTTCAATGATTGCTGAATTATGGGTTGTACAGTGACCTTTTAAAGGAATGACTTGGCTGTTGTTTTATTTTTATGTTCAATTTTTGGCTTTTTATTTTTTTGACAGCTCTCCTGCAACAGAACGTCTTTGGCTTGAAAGCAGCCCTAAAGCTTCCCTATCACCTCAGTTTTCAATGGGAAACACCAGGCAGCCAGGAGGTTACCTTGTGCCCTCTGAAGTTTCAAATGCTATGCAAGATGTCTCTCTCTTGTCTCATTTCCAAACTCCAGGACTGCAAGTGGTCACCCTGAGCAACCTGGAGAATTCACCAGCAGAACCACAGCAAGAACATGCTATCAGTAGCAGTGCCCGTGCCTACCTGAGCTACAGTGGGGCTGTCAGGGGCAGTAGCTCTCCTGGAGAGGAGACACAAGCTACTTGCATAGCCAGTGCTAGCAGCTCTCCTAAAACCCTGAGCTCATCAGTGGCAGGTGCTGAGGAGAGTGGCTTTTTGACACAAAACTTTATTAGAGTGACCTCTAGACACAATAGCCAGAACAGTGCAGTTCAGCAGCACCATGGAGGGAACGTACGTGCTCAGCCGCCTCTTCCAGAGAAGAAGAGGTCCTCTGAAGGAGAACGTTTCTTTGCCTCCGTGTCACCTTCTTCAAGTGGCTTCTCTAGCCCTCACAGTGGAAGCACAATCAGCATTCCCTTCCCAAACGTCCTCCCAGATTTCTCAAAGATGTTAAGCCCTTCCCCAGTGCCAGGTAAGTTCTGCATCAGAGAAATGCAAAATACATTAGGTTTTATATGAGTTTATAAAAAGCATTTAGGAGATTTTAAAAGTGGAAGAGAGAAAGAAAAAAATAGAGGGGAAAAAAAAGTGTTGGAATGAAAATGGCGCAGAGGACTTGAATGTTTGCAGTAAGTAGTGCCAGTTCACTGTCTTTGGATGTATTATTCAGGAAACAAGGATGCAGAGTTCTTCCTGCACTTCCTAGATTATCAGCTAAGAGCAACTTGCCTATTCAACTGCCAAACTACAAGTGAGTAATGTGGAATCCAATTTCCTTTAAAAAGGGCTGGCTTCTCTCTGCCCCTTTTAGACTTGTGCCACTACTAGTTAAAAACGTAGATGTGTGTTCACTGGACCCTGTTGAGAAGTGTGTATTTAATACAGTTTTATAAGAGTTTTTAATATTTTGTAGATTTTGCAAAATGAAGCTTCAGACATACTTTCAGAATCTTAGTGTAGTGTATCTTATGTATTTCCTGGTTCTAAAACAGCTCAGTGTCTTTAAATTGTCCTAATGATGAGATTTTTGAGTAATTAGGGTGATTGGACGTTAGAAAGAAAAGTAAAAATGCTTTTATATTTAAAAGATATCTTGACATTTTCCCCTTTTATTTTACAGAAAACACAATTGATAAACATGTGACCGTAAAATTTGTTCAGGACACATCCAAGTTCTGGTATAAACCCGATATTTCACGAGAACAAGGTATATCAACTGATATATATTCTGGTATATCCATTCACAGAAAAGCTAGTTGATGAAATCTCGTTAAGTTTTTTTGATACATCCCTGATGTTTAAAAGAAATATAAAACCTAGAAGGGCCACAGACAACCTCACTTAATTTCTTTGGTTGAAAGACTGAATTTGAGTGTGGAGGGCGACAGTCAAATAGTCCTTAAAAAATATCCAGTTAATCAGATTATCAGTTAATCAAATTATTAGCCTAACTGAATGAACTATGAAGTAATTCAGATCTACCTGTGGTAGCTGCTGCAAATATCCTTTACTGAGAAGCTTCAGATTGTGGAACGGCAGATAAGCATGAAGCAATACCAAAGAACTGTCTGCTCTGAGAAACCTTTTGAGTATTTGTGCTGTTCTGGCATGACTTCAGAATAATTTATTAGCTAGAAGTCATCACAAAAGCATCCTCATCTACGAGTCCTTCTGTAGCCTGAATTTCAGTTGTCAGCTGCAGGTGACGTTAATAATTTCTCGAAGGTCATGAAATAACACTTCCACGGAACAACATCTTTATGATGTACAGTGCAGATACAGTGCATTTATTTGTAGATGTATTATTGAATGAGCTGAAGAAAGCTTTTATTACCTATGTGAAAATGTATACTTACAAGCACCTTGAGTACTGCATCCAGCATACAGGAAGAACAGAGAGCTGTCAGAGTGAGTACAGAGCAGGGCCACCAGGTTAATTAGAGGGATGGAGCACCTCTCCTTTGAGGAAAGGCTAAGAGAATTTGGCTTGTTCAGCCTGGAAAAGAGAAGGTTTCAGAGTGACCTAAGTGCAACCTTCCAGTACCTGAAAGGAGCCTACAAGAAAGATGGAGAGGGACTTTTTACAAGAACATGTAATGACAGAACAAGGGGGAATGGTTTCAAACTGAAAGTAGGTTTAAATTAGATATTAGAAAAAAATTCTTTACTCTGAGAGTGGAGAGACAATGGAACAGGCTACCCAAAGAAGTTGTGGATGCCCCATCCATGGAAGTGTTTAAGGCCAGGTTGGATGGGGCTCTGATCTGATGAAAGATGTCCCTGTCCACAGCTGGAGTGTTGGAAGTGTGTGATCTTTAAGGTCTGTTCCAACCCAGGCCATTCTATGATTCTGTGATGCTATGAACTTCCATCTTGTCCCTGAAACAGTGCATAAAGAAGCATGCTGGGTGCTTTGCAAATGCAATTGGTCTGATGGTGCTTGTGTTCATACTGAATATTAAGCTATACTGAATTGTGATTAATGAGTTATGGCAGGATCTTAAAATACAATTTTTAAAATGGACTTGTCAGAAAGGAAAAACTGCTAATTAGTTCTGCATTGAGAAAGATGTTCATACTAAAGCAAAACACTGTGAACTTCAGCTATTGGCAAACAATAAATTGCTATGTCTGTCTAGTTATTAGGTTCTCAGATGGTGAGAATGTTGTTGTGTAGTGCTAAATACACCCTCAGTGGAATAAAGATCATAGAAAACAGAACATTAATTCATTTTTGGATGATGGTTTAGTGGTTCTTTCACTCCAATCCCCTTTCTCTTATCTGTTCACCACTCATAATGAGAAATGAGTCTGTAAAAGTACAGAAAAATATTTCTGACTTGATGCGTGTCTAGGGAGAGAAGTAGATAATGAAGGAATTTTAAATCTAACTGCTTGAACAAATGAGACGAAAATTTTCCCGGTCTTTTAATATGCCTCTTTTTGAAGTAAAATTCCTTTTGAAAAGTGTTTTAAGATACTGTTGCTGAGGAGGAGGAGCATTTGTTATTTTTTTCTGTGTTTAATGGAACGTTCATGTGATAGGGTATTTCTGTGTATTTAGAAGTATTATGTGAATACTGCTGAATTGCAAGGTTTGACGTATTCATTGTCATCCTCTCAATACATGGTGTTGTGAAAAAAGGTTTTTTCTTTTGCCATCTGACAGATGAATAGAACAGAGTGTGTACATATGTCTGCTTTACTTGCTTTAACAGAAGAAACAATTAAGTCTGCATTTTCTCAGGTTTTTTTTTGTTACTTGCCCTTTTTTATGGAAAAAATATATGTATTTATGATGTAATCATTGCTCAGACCTTGGAAAATATGACTTCGTGCCCCACATGCATAATATCCATGTTCTGTGTAAACAGACAATTATGGAGTCCAAGGTCAAATTTGGGCTTTTTCTAGGGTTTCTCTGAAGGCTTTCTGATCCTAAGAAATTCTTGAAACAAACACAAGTATTGCTAAAAAGTTGGGAGGGTGGGAAAGCAAAGTACAAAGGTTTTATTAAGATGAGTCTTTAGATTAACTTTTTGTCTGTTTTCAAAATAAGTTTAAAATTTTGGACGACTAGATTTCAAAGTCTGCAGCAGACTCATGCAAAGCAACTGCAAGTGGTTCCTCCTGGGGAGGTCTTCATATCACACTTGCAGAAGAGATCCCAGAATATAGATGTAAAATATTTCAATGCTTGGACAGTGAAAGAGCAAAATATTCAGTTACCTCCCTTCCTTTGCTTTAAAACTACTAAGGGAGTGAGACTGCTTTGCAGAGACAGAAACTTGGTGGTAGATGAAAACAAATCTGTTCTGCCCGTTGAAGCTGAATAGGAAGTGAAAAACAGTGCTGTCTAGTTACCGTGGGAATTACAGAGAGCTATGCAGTCTGTAACACTTTTAACAAGCTGACAAAATCTAAACAGAAATCAACTTGCTCTTGCACTGGTTGTAGGAATCCTGGTGGGACCTTAGCACCCTTCTCAGTTTAAAAATCAATAGGGATCTGTACTTCAGGCTTCTTTGAAAGAAGTATCTGTGAAATTTGGACAAGGTGTTTCCACTTGGGTCCCCCAAATATGCTTGACTGTATTCTGTTCTACAGCAATTAGGACAGAGAAAAGCATCTTACTTCCTTTATCTTGTATTAAATATAGATTTGCACTTCTGTACGTTTTGAGTCTGTGCATTCTACTTGAACTGTTTTTCTCTCTCTCTTTCCTGGAACTCCTTGCAGCCATTGCTGTTCTCAAGGACAAGGAACCTGGGTCATTCATTGTTCGAGACAGTCATTCTTTCCGGGGAGCCTATGGGCTAGCAATGAAAGTTGCAACACCACCTCCTTCTGTGCTGCAGTTAAAGAAAGGTACTTAAGGGCTTTCATATATTATTAAACAAGCCATACATAGTAGGAAGTCCTTATTACTGGGTAATAATCTGTTGGAATCTTCTCATCTCATAAGTGCAATTTGAATTGCAGGCTACATTTGGTACCTTGTTGAATGAGACTGAATAAGATGCCTGTTGTACTATACAGTTTCACCGTGATGTGTAAATCTATTCATTGTGGCTGTGCATGTGTTGTACCTTCTCAACCTAATACAAAATTATTATCATCTCAGCAATTAATCCTCCCTGCATTTGATTCACAGATCACCATGTCAAGCTTTTACTTGGCTGGAGGGTTGAATATTTTTGACCCCAAAGTTCTGTTTTCAGACAATTCTACTTAAGATACAAATCTGAGGTGGTTCCCTAAGGAAAGGTGGTAATTGTTTAAAAGAAGTGGTGAAATATACCCACTCTGCTGGCTTCAGTGCCTCCATGTGCCTGATGGTTGTGAAAGGTAAAATGAGAAGAACGTACAGAAATCATTAATTGATGTATGGAAACTCAGCCTCCAATATCTGTAGTGTTCTTGGTTCCATTTGTGCTACTGCAGGGGTAGCGGGGTTATTTTTGTTGCTACTGTTTTTCTTTTACAAAGCTCATTGTGTTTCATTAGTACGTGCTGTCTGGTGAGCCAAGCAACAGAGATCATCGGAAAGCAATGATTCTTGGGGTTGTTGTTATGGAAACGTGGTTTTGTCTGTTTTGGTTGGTTGGTTGGCTGTTGGTTTGGTTTTTTTGGGTTTGGGTTTGCTTTCTCTGAGGCTAGGTTAGCTGCCCACCTCTATTACAGTAACACTTTCAAATTCTGTTTCAATCTGGTATCTTGAAACAACTTTTAATAACAATTTGCCATGTAGTCCTTCTTTTTATTGCCAGTAAACATCAGCAGAACCACTTCCATGTCACAAAGACAACAGAGGGTGGTGATAGTTGCAATAAGTACAGAAAGACATGGAAGTTCAAACCCTGCTACCCTTTAAGAGTTTATGTTGGTAGTACCACAGGCAAGTAGTAGTAAGACTATAGCATTCTTCCACTTCTTACTTTGTGATACTTAGCCTTTTTGATACCCACTGTTTCATCCCAGAAGGCACAAATTTGTTCAGTTTCCTGCAGGGTTTCTTGTTCCAGGCTTCCCCTTCCCATATACCTTGTAGTCATTTATTTTTAATTTTGTGAGAGCATAATGGCAAACAGTAAACTGTTTGAAAGAGCCATCTTTACAATATTTACTTGTATAGAAGTTTCTGCTGTCTGTATTAATATGTGCATCTGTTTTAGCCTGAAAATCAACCCTTGATGTGTTTCCTGCTAGATCAGAGTCAAAGGGAGTATTCGCATTTGTTGCTCTTTTGTTAAGGTTTGAATGATTGCGTAGCTTTGTCCCATTGCTGTGAAGCAGCCCTGTAATTATTTGGAGTGGGATTCAGTTTGTAGTTAGGTGTGAAATATTGTGAATGCATCTTTCAAGAAATAATTAAGTTGCCTTAATTGTACGTCTACTACATATATATGTTTATGTTTAAAAGAATGCTAAAACTCAAGGGAATTTTTCAGTGTCTCTTGGACTTTGAATCTCCTCGTTACGTCCAACTGTTTTTGTTTGTTCTAGATTCCAGAGATAAAAACTGTCTTTACAACTCTAGTGAAACCTGAGTGTTTCATGTAATATGTTTGTTTTCAGGAGCAGAGACTTAGCATAAAACTGCAAATATTTTGAAATTTAAAAATTCACTGAAAGACTTGGCATCATTATCTTCATGTAGCTAAATCTTCTATTGTTTTAATCTGGAAAACTTGTGCAAACAGAACTGTCACTGGAAATTGGAGTATTTCTTTGTACTTCTGCTTTCTGGTCACATTGGTTACGAGTTCTTTTAATGGGCAAGTGCATCAAAATTTCTAACCATTCATTTTCCAAATTTCTGTTCCCGTCTGCAGTTGTGACCATGCTTGGACATTTTGGACACCAGTGTATATTTAGATGTCAATCACTTAGGAATATAAAACCATTTCCTCTGGTTGTTTAAAGTGAGCTAGTTGCTTATTTATTTGTCTCAAAATGACCTTTTTACTACAGCTTGTAATTTTGCAGCAAAGTAGATCTAACGTATTCTTCGCATGCTGCATATAAAACATTTGGTCATAATATGGACAAACCGCTTCATAAAGACTTGCTAATTTGTGAGAATTGTCAGTTCATTGCTTCTTTTCATGATCTTTCTTTTTTAACACAGTTGGAGATTTGTCAAATGAACTTGTAAGGCATTTTCTGATTGAATGTACTCAGAAGGGGGTACGCTTGAAAGGATGCCCAAATGAACCGTATTTTGGTAAGTACTGTGCATCACAGGGACAGAGAAAATGGAAACAGTTTGCATTTGCCAGTGCTGACTTGGGTGGAGCGCAAACGAGAGAATACTTAGCTCGAGTCCTGATGATTTCTGTAGGAACCCATTGTAAGGTTACAGGAGCCTACACATTTACCTTAAGTAGATGTACAGGGTGCTCTAGCACAGATGCACATGACCAAGCTTCAAGCAGTCAAGCTTGTCTACCACTGCCAGTGTCGCATCAGATAGCTGAGCTATATTGGTGTTGTGATCCATTTTGAAGAAATTTTTGATGAACTGTAAAAATGAGGTTGGTTTTGGTTGAGCTGGGATTTTTCTCCAGCACATGGTTATAATGTTTGATGCTTGTTTGTAAATGGTATTGAAGGATGGCTTTTTGTACAAACAGATTGATGAATACTGTGCTTTCCTCTCACTGCTTAGAGCATAGTTTCACATGCTAATTTCAAGGATTATTAATGTTTAATTATTTTAATTAAGCCAAGTACAAATGACAAAAGTGACTTTGAATAAAAAAGAATAATTTAATAGAGAATGGTATGTACCTCACTGCTGCATTGAATGAAAGGGGATTTACCCAGACCATCTTTTACACTTTTAGAAGTACAGAATACAGGTATGTGTATTAAACAGAACACTAGACAGTGAAGGTGGCTAAGAGGTAGAACTCCTTGGTCTTTCTCTGCCTCATAATAGGATAGTGACCTCTTGTGTTCTTATAATCTTAATAAGATTTTACTACATTTAATGTAGCAGAAGTTAAGAGCATTGAAAAGAATCTACTGACTGTATTTTGGCATTTTTGTTCTTTCTCCATTTGAAGTAAAGACATTTAGGTTAGGATTTAAGCAGTGCATTTAAGCAGGGAAAGGGGGCATATGATTGTGATTAATGAGTTCAAGATCATCCAACTAGGATGGTATTGGGAAACATGAATACACTAAAGTTGACCCAAGAAGATCTTGGGTCCTTCTTGGTCTCTTGGTACCAGGAGATTTTTTTTTTTTTAAGGGAAGCAGAAGGGGCCCTTGGTCTATAAAATACTTGAAAGCAAACATAACTTGTGCATTCTTTTTGTCCACCAAGTTAACTGTGCATGTGTTGTTGCTTTTCTGATCACAGGGAGTTTGACAGCTCTGGTGTATCAGCATTCCATCACTCCATTGGCATTGCCCTGCAAGCTCCTCATTCCAGACAGAGGTATGCTTGTTAAAGTACAGAAGAGATATACCCAGGCAAGCTCTGCTTTAAAGTCAATGTCTGAAGGCAGGTGAATGTGTCACAAGTCGAGAGCTAAGCAAAAATGCTCAGGGAAGCAAACTGTGTTTTAAAAGTGGTTCTTCAGTACTGATGATGACCCTTATCCACGGTGTAGTTGTGAACACACTAGTACTGTGATATTCCAGTCATAAAAATCTATGCATCATGGAAATCCACACAGTAATCTAGCATGTAGGAAGACAAATGTACTTAGACATTATATTATGCTCATGCATGGTTAGATTTAGACACAGCTGTCTGATATTCTCCTACATTAAGTTAACCTCAGATGCATTACTAAAATGTTAAATGTTCAAGTGGTTTTTGACTGAACTTTTTAAACTTTTGTTAAAGACTGTATGTCAGTGTTCAAAAATAGCATTTGATTTATGCAAATACATTAATGAAACCATTTTAGCGCAAAAATATGCTATGGTAGTACTGACAAGAGATCTCTTTATGTGGCAAAACAATGTGGCAGGTGGGCTTGTTCTCCTTACCCTCATCACCTAAAATGGAAAACTACTTCTCTCTGCCAGAGGTACAGGACTGAAACTTTTGCCTTGCCCTGAGTAAACATACCACAGTGAAATTTTATTTTGTATTTAGTTTTTAATCCAATTTGATCTCATTTTTTAAGATGATCTTCTGTGGTTAATGACAGAATGCAGTGCCTGGAGTATTTAAAGCATCTGGATAACTCTTATAACTCTAGACATGTGAACAGTGTCACAAATTGTATTATGGCTCTCTTCCTCATTTGAATATATTCAAAGCTAGCATACATCATGCTAAAGGAAGCAGTAAGTGAGATGTTTTTACATGCATTTGTATAATTGAAACAACAGGCTGGTAGATGGTTTTCTCACTAATTTTAACAAACAATTGGGAGGCAAACATTCCACTGCTGTCTTAAAGGTTGAGATGTTTTTTAAGGAAGAAGAAAGGAGCATTATGTTGTCATCTTCTGAATCAAAATATAATTAATTGACTTCATCATGCTAACACAAAGCCTTTGTGTATAAATTAGTGTAAATTATACAGTAAGATAGTTAAAATTTCACTATTTAAAATATTTTCAGGTTGTAGTGAGAGAATATAGCTATAAGTACTGTTTCAGTGTGGCATCACGTGTACCCCTGCAGCATATGCCTATGGAGTTATGTCTTTTATTGTCAGGAAATAAAGGTTTAGCATCTTGCAGTGCTCAAGGCAAAAAAACCTGATGCAGCACAAAACCCACATAAATGATTATAATTTCAGATACAAGATTGTTTCATGTTTCTGACCAAGAGTTGTCCAGTAGATGAGATCACAGTTAAAAATGCTAAACTCATACTTGACCATATGCTTTGATTTGTTGATTGAAGTCCATAGAAGACACTGACAGTGTTTTCTGTTTGCAGATCCCTTGGAGGAGATAGCAGAAACTTCTCCACAAACTGCTGCAAACTCAGCTGCAGAGCTTCTCAAACAGGGTGCAGGTCTGTTAAACTTTTTCCTTGCATTTGACTGTCACCAAAGTTTGTATCTTACAGACTGGGAAAAACTGAAGCTTGGACTAGACTGAAGGATGTGTAAAGGGAGCAGTTAAATTTAGAGTGCTGTGTAGAAGTGTAAAGGGTACAGTGTGGATGTGTACCAGGTTCATTCTGTTTTCTGCAACCAGCTCCTAAGTTCTACAGTCATGGGTTTGCTTTCCAGTCATGTATTTCATGAGACTGTGAGGTATACAGAGATTTATTCAAGCACAGCAGCTTTTAAGCAGTGACATTGCTTTCATAACTGATGATCTTAGAGAGGATATTTTCAACTTGTGGTTGCAGAGGTTCATGAACTATGTCTGAGGTCTGCAAAAGCCAACTAAGGAAGGTGTACAGTAAAGTTAAGTTCTCGTAATAGGGGTCAACAATACCACTGGAAAATGCTTACTGTTCTATCAATCTGAAAAAACCCTAAAAATATTAAATAACAATGCCCTGTGCTTCACTTGGTGCTGTGTTGCGTGTTGTTACGAAATATCCTGTGTCTTTCCCATTGGATGCTGTTTTATGGATTCTCATGCATACTGCAGCACCCATTCTGGCAAGTTAATTTGTCTTACAATGAGATTATTGATGTGACAAAAGAACCCTGACCAGACTGCCTCCAAACAATGTGATGCTATGCATTGGTACCATCTGTATCACTCTCAGATGGAGGTATTAGCAGCAGGCTGTGTAGGGGCAGCTCTGCTTCTTATCTGCTTTGTTTGTGTACAGCTGATCCAGAGAGAGCTAGTTAAACAACCTGTATGAAGAAGTGTGGTGGCATCCTAACTCACTATATTGGATATTGCTCTGAGTACCTCTTAGTAACCTTAAGGCCGTCCTTAGAAGAAATGCAGCTGTTGTGTTATTCCACTATACAGTGGGCATGCCCAGGGAATCCTGTCCATGCCCTCCCATGGTCCGTGGTTTTCAGGCTGCTGTGAATTCTCCCTAGGATCTATCTATCCACCCAATTAGTGCCGTTAGAGCATGGGAATACACTGCATTTAGCACTCTCCTTTGAGTTTAGTCTACTACTGGAGCCACAAGTGAGTGTTGTGGCCAAGCATGCCTTTCTAAGAATGCTGCCTCATGGCCCTCACCTATTTTAGAGCACTTGTGAAGGAGGTGGTTGCCAAGCTGAGCAGCTCTGGAGAGAGTGTTGCTTCTTGCTTGTGCAGCAATCTGCTTTGACTTAAAAATGTGAAGTACTACTTCAAGTGCTGTAATTGAGCAGGCATGTGTGGCTGAGGCAATAGCAAGTCTTTGCGAGGCTGTACTGGGAGTGAGCACATGTTGGCTCACTGGTTGGGGTTTCTTGTGGACAATATAGAAAAAATATTGGTTTCTCCTTGCTCAGACAATGCTTTTCAAAGAAAAAGAAATAATTCTTCCTTCAACTGGGGCAGTAGTCATATGGGAGCTGTCATATCATGGATCATTTGGGGTGCTTAGTACATTTGGTTTTAACCTCTTTTGTTGTTATTTTCATTTTTAAACAAGGGTCTGGAACCTGAATAGATAAATTAACTAGGAGAGATTATCAGGTGTTCGGTTTTTATTTTGCCCTGATACATCATTTCCCACTGATTTTCCATGTTTCAACAGTCTCTTTTCAGTCATAGAGACATTTAGCTGGTGGAGTTCAACACTGAAGTGCAAACCAGAAACTTGTACATTTCGTCCTTTCAAAGAAACTTCAAAGCAGATACACTTTCTCCCTGCCCTTCTTTACCCTACCCTTCTCCCACTCCACATGCAAAATATTACGTGTTCTCCTAGAATGATTATTTTTTATAGCTGTCTGAAAAACCTAATGAGCATTTCCAGTTATGATCTAAATGCAGAAGCCGACTAGAAATCCTTTGCTTCTTGGAGAGTGACAGTTGAAGACTAGAAACCATACAGATAAGAGGCTTTTCCCTAGAACAGACCTTACTTTATTAAACTTCTTGTTCAGCAACAAAATCTTCTGCAGCAAATAAATCACAGTTTTTCATTTCTGTTTCCAGTCAGTGGACTAAGCATTCTAAACAAATCACATTGCCAGTCTAGAAGCAGCATTGTTAAGCTGTTGCTGGTGGCGCAAACGTGCTCCAAAATGCCATGTGTGAAAGACCAAGAGCAGCAACATTGCAGCACATCTGCATTAAATACTTTGTTAGACCATGCTTGATGTACTTAAATGAGAAATTTTTCAGCCTTTCTCGTTACCTTTCCTTTCCCATAATCTCCGTTTTAAGCTGGCAGTCTTTGCACTTTCCAACACTTTTGAAAAAGGTTCCATTTATTATTTTTTGTGCTACAGAAGTAATCTACTGTATTTGGTAACTGCTTTTTGAATTATCACATTGAGGGTGGTCTAGATAAAATGCTTGGTGATTTCATTTAGAAACAAAACCTGAATACAGTCTGTTGACACCAATGCACTGTGTGGCAGAAGAGGGACTCTTGATGTCACAGAAGTGGTGATGTGTGTGACTGTGAAAGAAGGGAAGCTTCCTGTGGTGGGAAGGACTCACAGAATAATGAAGAGCTTTAGATCTGTATCAACCATACACAGTAGTGAGGTGAGGAGAGCTTATGGTTTGGAATGTTACTTACAGTTTTGGGTTGCTACTCATCATCTTGAATCCCTCTGTGCATTGATTCAAACGACAGTTATTGAGACCATCGCACCCATGTGCAAATATATTTTGGAAATCTTACCCTTGCAAATCAAAAAAATGTCATGATCCCTTCTTTCACTGATAGACTTCAGAGCTTGAAGTTACTGGGCCGATTATCATGCTGGAATCAAACTTAGGCTTATGCAGTCTTTAACTGTGTGATTACTCAGTTGTTTCGAAAGTGCCAACGTCTAGCTCTATATGGAGATAATAATAGGAGAAAGCTTAAGTCTTGATTACAGAATAGCCATATGAAAAGAGAAGCCATTAGATTTAATTTGATCTTTGCTTTCATAATGTTGGCAAGCCAAGCTAAACTGCTAAACAAATGAAATATTAGCATGGTAATTTGTACGTGTCAGCTGCCAGTTGTAAATTCTGTCCTGGATACCGACACAGATGTTTTTACCAAACACAAAATCTGTTGGTACCAGTGTTTAGCTATGGATGTGTATAATCATTCTTGCTTGTTCTTAATCTGTTTGAAATCTGACTTTATACCACAGTCCCCAAATAAGCATGTGAATAATTCTATTAATACTATATAATAGTAAAGTTGTGCTGCACAATGTTAGATAGCGGTGTACTATGTAGTATTGTACTATAGTACTACTGTATAATTCTGTGTAAGATTAGTACATTTTTTCCTAGTGCTCACTGCAGATTTGATATTAAACCAGGTCAAAAAAGTAACTGTTTGGTAGCCTTAGAAACCAATGAGCATCTATTTTATGGAGATATGTCAGAAGTTACTCTTATCTCTGGGAGACAAATAGTTCTTTTAGAAGTAAGCACAAGCTGAAGCAAAGAATAGGCCTAAAAATATATGTCAGTAATTTTTATCAGCGTTTTGTTTGCCCTGAAATCACTAAACATAAAAAACACTATGAAATTAATGAGAAGTGAGCTTTGCAACAAATCTCAATTCTTTCTGGAGTGAAAACATTCTTGTCTTGTCAAACAAGTGAATAGTTTCCTTTGAATATAGTTTAAATACTATTTGAAACTAAAAAATGTTTGAACGTATGCTGCGAATGTGTATTTTCTAATTGGCTGATGTATTTGAACTTAAAAGCAAAATATTCCCCTTCTTTCCCCTTGGGGAAGCCTTTGCTCCAGTAGTCCCTACAAAGGTACTCTCTGGTAATGTCTTGTATTTATTTAAATTTCAGGATCTATGGGTAATAGATAAATATAGTCATTGGCTTTAATATAGTGGTATTAAAAACAAAGGGAGAGCAAAATGCCTATGACCCTTCAAAGCCTTTCTCCTCTTTTGTTACAGCATGTAATGTGTGGTACCTGAATTCAGTGGAGATGGAATCCCTCACAGGCTACCAGGCAGTACAGAAAGCCTTGAGCTTGACACTGATGCAAGATCCTTCTCCTGTCTCAACCGTTGTCCATTTCAAGGTGTCTGCACAGGGAATCACACTGACAGATAATCAAAGAAAGTAAGCAAAAGAGGGATGGGAAGAGAATATCCTGTCCTCAGCAACTGTTGGCTGCTGTTGATTTAATGTTCCTAGTTACATTCTTAGAGGATACTAGGATTATCGAAAGAATGATGGTGACAGTGTAAGCTGGCTGTAGTACTGGAGCTATGGACATGAGTAATATTTAAGCTATGTAGATTACTTCCACATAGCATATTTTACCTCTGGAAGGTCATTTTGCCATGGCATTTTTTTGTTGCTATTTCTTATAAAAAAAGAAAGTAATGGCTTTGCCAGCATTTGATATTGAACTTATTCAGTGGAATGATTTATCTTCACAATGTCTTTCACTAGTATCACTGAACAGAGTTGACTTAAGCAGATGCTGGGTATCTCCAGTATTTGAAACAGTGCTTTGGATATCCTGTAAAAAACTATGATTAAAAGTTAATTTATATTTACTTTGTACTAAATGCTATTTAGGCTACCGTGAACTCTTTTCATTTTGAAAAATTACAATAACAAAAAAGGGACAATAGGAATTCATTATAGATTAAAAAAAAAGTGCCAGACTTCTTAATTCCATGGGGTCTGCAAGCATTTGTAGCAGATCAAGGACAGAACATTAAACTGTAATGCCTAGAAGTGTGTATATTTTGAAATGTAACATAATCAAGTCATGCACAAGTTCCAAGAAGTTGCATTTATGCACTAATATCATACATATCTAAATGGTCAGTTTTTAGAATACTCCTAATCCTTTTTCTTAGCTTGAGGATTAGTTTTCCTTTTCTTCAAAAAGTTCTTGTTGTTTGGAGCAGTTCAGTTGGCTTTCAAGGTCACTCAGAAATAGCAAAAAGGATATATTGTCATTGTTAAGACTAAAAAAATTTATTTTTCAGATCTGCTTATTGTTTAAAATTTTAAGCATCTTAAATGTTTCTGAAACTTGTTCTATTTCTTCCTATCCAGACTCTTTTTTCGGCGACATTATTCAGTCAATACCGTTATTTTCTGTGCTTTGGATCCACAGGACAGAAAGTAAGGAAGATAAGCAGTATTTTTAATATGCTGTTTGTATTGTTGATACACCAAAAAAACCCCCAACCTCCCCCCAAAAAAACAACCCCCTACAAAACACCACACAAAAACAAAAACCACCAAAAAAAACCAAACAAAAAAACGCGCAAACCAAAACTAACATGGGTTTCATTTTTGTTTCTCCATTTATTTTTTTACTGCTTTCTTAATGGACAAGATGGATGAAAGATGGCCTTTCTGCAAAGTAAGTGGACACTTCTATGAGTCTTTTAACTGAATGTTTTAGGCATATCATTAAAATGATCGGTTTCTTGGTGTTCTAAATTATCTTTGTCAGAGATGTAGAAGGGAAAGCAGCTGTTAAGACACAGAAGTCTCTCAGCCCACTGTAATTAGACTTTAGTTGCTTCATCTACACCTCTTCAAGTTGAGGCCTAATTGTGTGATGGGTGATGGTGGGATGTCTGGTTGTAGATTTCAGGTCTATGATTTGACTAAGGTTTCAGAAGTTAAAACAGAGCTATTTGCTACTCAGTTTTGTGTTCCACTTGTCCAGCAACAGTACCCCAAGCTTACTTGTCTCACTTAAAATGATATCTTTAGAAAAAAAATCACCCCCTGCGATACATAGATGAAAATACTCTTAGTAATATTAATGTGTGGCATAAATATATAATTACCAGTGGATTGCAAAGTGTTTTCTGTTGAAGGCAAACACTGTTGTCCCCTTTAACCAAAAGAAATAACCTAAACAGAGAGGTTCAGGCACTTGTTTCTGGAAAGTGAAGAAGAGTAAGAAAGAAATAGATGGTCTAAGTCCTTTTTACAATACTCTGTCCACTGAGATGTGTGTCCCTTAAAAGCCTCTCTTTAGGCAATCCCTGATACACCACACCACACACTCCCCATGGTAGGTAAGAGAACAGCAGTATTGAATCAGATTAAATATATCCCAAGGGTCAGCAGCACTTCTCTGACAACACACAGAGTAGAAGGAATGGGACAGTCTCCTTCCCTGATTCTCTCTTGAGATGTCTGGTCCATCTGGACCACTGTGTTTAGCAGTCACATGGGGCCTTGTCCATCAGAACAGAGGAAGTCTGGTTTGTGTGCTTTGTTACTGCAGTATCGTTATGAAGAGAGGTGATGCCTGTCTGTCTGTTCTCTGACGTACTGTGATTGCTGCCCTTGCAGAGTGTTTGGGTTCATTGCCAGGAAGCAAGGCAGTGCCACAGACAACGTATGCCACCTCTTTGCAGAGCACGATCCAGAGCAACCTGCCAGTGCCATTGTGAACTTTGTATCAAAGGTCATGATTGGATCTCAGAAGAAGATCTGATGCCTTTCCATCCTTGATTCAGAGCTCTTCGCTGACTTCACTGAAGGAAATCATTGTGAGAAGGAGAAAGGCTATTCGGCAACAGTCTGAACCTTGTCATTCCCAGTAAGGAAAGCAGAGGATGGTCTGTGTACTGTGTTTGCAAGGGTTCAGGCTTTTATTTGAAGATGCCTCTGACTTCACAAAGCACTATTACTTTGCTTTCATATCAGATGATGAAACAAAAGAAGCTGGGTGCCACCCAAACCCACGTAGCCCATACCTGAATGAAGCATAAACAAAAAACTTTTCTCCTGAAGGGTTTCTAATATATCTTCACACGCTGTTTCTCATCATTTATTGGAGCAGAAATGCTTATTAGATTGTGCTACTTTTTTGTTCAGAAAGTGTATAACCTCTACAAACACACTTGCCATGGTTACATCAGTGGTAGCTATAGGCCTTGCAAATGTGCTTTTAAGAGAATGATCGGCTGAGGAAGACTATTTGCTCTTCCCTTCATCTTTGTGATCAGTGATGGGAACTGAATGGAGAAAGGGGAAGATGTATGTGAAGAGAAGGTTTGTGCAGGTTGATTTCTGGTAAGAAAGGAGTGGCAGTTGGAATATTCAGGAATATAGTTCTGTATTTAGTATTAAGAAGGCTAGGCTGTTTTACTTTGAAAATTTTTAAATAAGGAAGAAGTGACGGAACAGAAAAAGTTTGTGTGGAAATCTGTTTTGTAATTAGGGAGGTTTGTATTGTCTTTATACAAAGAAGTAAGCAGGGAACATTCTGTATTTTAATAATTACAGGATAAAAATGAGGGGAAAACAAAGAGGAAAATTGTGTAATTTATAGTAGATCTCAGATCTTGATATGTCATACAGATCATTTGGAAACTATACCATTGCTGAGCTTTGCCTCTTTACTTATTTTGTATAAGTAAAAGTGTGTATAACCTGTATAGAGACAATAGAGTCTGATATTTTCACTTTTGTGTTACAGTGACAAGATACATCCAGTTTTCTGTCTCTGCAATACTGATTTGGTAGTAACATTTGTTCCCCTACCTAATAACTATATTTGTGGATTCTTTTGCCCCACTTTTGTTGAATTTTTGAGGATTTTTTGGCTTTTTTTTTCAGTAGGAACTATTTTTGATTTATAATTCCTTGAGTCAGCAAATCTGAAAGTGAATGGAATTTATTTTGTTCCTCTGTCCCATTTCTTGAGAGCCTTTATGTAATGATTTCTACAACCATCACACTTGTACATATCTCAGTATCTTTCTAAACAGATATTTGAAATGCATAAGAAAGTGCTAGTTAGCTTTCCAGAAAATTGATACAGTAGGTTACAGTGGAAGCCTGCACAAGGAGAGTAAGCCTCTGAGGTCTACTGTGTAATTCCCATTCACTCAAAAAGAGCAGTACTTGACCCCTATATGAGAACGAGGGGTAATAAAGGAGCTTTAGTATTCGCAAGTGCTGAAAAGTTTCATTGCCTCTATTTCTTTCATGTGTGGCTGTCAACATTATATTCATAACCCGAGGAATAAAATGACATGCTGAATACTACATGCTGAATGCATGAGCCGCTGGATTAACTAGTAACTATACCCACTTTTAGATTTTAATCCTTTTATACACTGTTACTAAGTAACGGTTAAATGGAATGAGAAACTCTGATTGGGCTATATTTTAAGAGGGTTCCACCAATTTGAACTACATTTGTCCTGTATAAAATATGATGGTTTTTTTTAATAGCTCTCTTTCCTGAAGTGTTAGGACCATGGAAACCTTATTCAGTGACCATAGCCAAAGTGTTTTATTTGTGTAACTATGAATTTTGTGTAAGTAACTTTATGCTTTTTAAAAGGAAGGGAATAGGGAAGAGAGGGAAAGAGAAGAAAGATTTGCATTGGGACCAGAAATGGTATATTAGTAGCAGTGGGCATTGGATGTCTGTGAAAGGGTGAAGCAATCCAAAGCGCAGTAGCTACCATTGAAGCAACAAAGGCAAGTACCTCTGATTTTAACACATAATTTTGTTCTTCTGGCACAGAGGTATACTACTTAAAGAGTTTATGTACCATCCAAAAAAAGAATGCAGTTCTTACTTCCAGGAGTTCTGCTCCTTTTAAAAAATATGAGGACAAGTTTTCTTTTAATATTCTTTTGGTGTACAAAGATTCCATTTGCCTAATCTAGTCAGCCAGTTGGAGCCCAGAGAATTTCTTCAGCTGACATCTCAGTTAGATTTAAGTCTCAGATTTAAATCTGATGCGTTGTGAACATTGAAATGAGGAAGAATTTTTTACTCTATTTTTTCACTTCTGTAGAAAATACTTAAATTTTAGTGTGTCTTCTCAGACACCAAGTGTTGGCCTTTGGGCTGAAGATAAAATGTCTTTTTTCTCATGTATTGTTATTTCCATTCAGGGCCTTATTTTTTATTCCTTGTGCTTTTTCAAGGTCTGCTAAATTCAGAAGCATAAGGGATTGAATGCTGAAACTCCTGGTGGTATTTCCTGGGAGTTTAGCTCTACTTGGTAAGTGGGAAAAAAGAAGTTACCCTGTTTCTAAGGGAGGTTTTCTGTTATGCATTCCTTTGGATGGTATAGTGCCATGTGCTCTTGCTTTTTAATGAATTAAAAAATGCACAAAGCAAAATAGTTCAGTATGTACCATTATGTAGTGTATGTAGAAAGATATTCATGGAACTTACATGTTCAAGGCAAATACAGGTCTAAATCTTTAACACAGCACTTTCTTTCAAGATTTTTGGTAGATGTGTATATGCAGTTTCATAACTAATGGCAGCAAGTTGACATATGCATTTAACCAGACTCCTGTTAACGTAGTTAGTAAATATGCTACTATAATCATACAGTGTTAATAAAAAAATGCTAAAAGCCATGTTTTTAATTAAATGGTCTCAGTGTATCCAACAGTATCATTAAAAATTAATTGTTTCTTTCCTGGTTTTTCTATTAGTGAAAATTTTTACTTTTTTTTTGAAACTGTAAAGAAGCATCTGAAGGTCTGCAGTATATAAATGAATGTTTCTATAAATTCTTTGTATAGTCATTTTCTCTGCTCTTCAGATACCACCTCTTTCAGAATTATAATAAAATTACAAATGTGGAATTCCATAACAGTCTGACATGGCCATCTGTTCTGAATGAAAGTTACCTTCTGGTATTCAAAACCAGCTAATGAGTAAAATGTTCTTTGTGAATTAAGAATAGGTTGCATGCTGGGGTTTAGTTTTAAGAAACACTTGAGATTTATTTCAAGGACTTGACTTTGCGTGAGTCTGTGTTAGTGGTTCAATACAGTTAAAGCATGTGATTTTCCTAGTTAATTTTTGGTTATAGTGATATAATAGTACCTTTTGCCTGTATTGCATATTTCAGTGTAAGAAGGAAGAATATGATGTCATCTTCTGAGATGCTGTACCCATTTAACTGTGTCTCCACAGTGATTACACTGGAAAACCTTCCAGAGGAGCATGAGAGGGAGTGACAAATCTTACCCCTAGCTGAAATAGGTTCAAAATCAGTGCAACAACCATACATTGAAGGTTGAGCAATATACACGCTTTATCAGGATTATTTTGGAGACTGATATGTCATGCTGATATGTCTGGTATGTCATGCTGATGCCTTTTCTAGGCTGGCAGGAATTTTTCATTCAGCGTGCTTTATTGTCTTTCATCACTACAGGCTGTTGTGAGGTTTATGCGTGGGCGTAATGCAATGGAGTTACTAATAAAAAGTATTAGTTTTTATTAGAATGTTTTATAATGTGGAACAGATGACAAGGATGCAAGAGCAAAATGAATCTTCTGTGTCAGGAGTCCAGTCTCTCCTGTTAAACTCTTGTCCTTGAACTTGGATGCCATTGTGCACATGTGTGCTGCTCTTGAGTGCATTTGAAGGGGTCTGTTTGCTCTAGTGGATGAAAATCTGCTTTCAATATTCATCCTAGATCTATTCACAACTGGTTTATAGGCAGTGGTTCTTATGCCAGCACTGTCTCTTAGCATGAATAACAGTTTTCTCCCTGAGGTATTTTTAGCAAGAGATCTGACCCCCCTTCAGTCCCTCATTCTTCCTTTGGCAAGACTAAACAAGTCAGCACTCAGCCCTTATGTATTTTTGTCTTTGAAAGGGTCAGTAAAAAAATTTCTTTGGAGGGACTTCTTAAGTGAACAGTGATACTCCTTAAAAAGGGGCATAACCTGTTGCCTTGTGATTTTTTAAATATTTTTATTAGAAAACTCTTGAAACAAAAAAACTTGGCCCACCAAGATAGGCAGAGTAAATCCCTCATCTGCTTTTGCTGTTTACACCTAGCACAAAGATTACAGTAGTGTAAACTACATCAGGCAGTGTGCACAAAGGACAAGTAGCTAAAGAAGTTCTTAGTAGCTTAAGTCAGAAACAGGAAGCTTGCAGGAGTCCTAGCAAATCTGGCAGACTACTAAGAGGGCAAAGGGGCGCTTTTTAGAGAATTTAAGGATCTTGCTGAATAACTGAGAAGGAATTTGCCTTGTATGTCACTGTAAGGGATATCAAACCAGAACTATTCCCTTTCTTTGAAGACATTTAATGTCTCATAAAGCAGAAATGTTTGGACCCATTTTAACGTTTTAGTATTTGCAGAATCATAGAGTGGTTGAGGTTGGAAGGGACTTAAGGAGGTCCTCTAGTGCACCTCCCTTGTTCAAAGAGGGCCATCAAGAGCCATTTGCCCAGGACCATGCTCAGACAGCTTGAATATCTCCAGGAATGGAGTCTCCGCAATCTCCCTGGTCAACCTGTGGTAGTTCTAAGTCACCCTCACAGTAACAAAATGTTTCCTGATGTTTGGAGGTAACTGCCTGTGTTTCAGTTGGTGCAAATCACCTCTTGTCCTGTCATGGGGCACCACTGGAAGAGCCTGGCTCTGTCCTCTTTGCACCCTCCCATTATTTATACATATTGATAAACTCCCCCCTGAGCCTTCTCTTCTCCAAGGCTGGACAGTCCCAACTCTCTCAGCATCAGTTTTGTGTCACTGACAAACTTGCTGAGGTATACTCTGCCCCATCATCCTTCCAGGTAATTGATTAACATGTTAAACAGGACTGGACCCAGTATGGACCCTTGGGGTAGACCACTGCTTACTGACCTCCAGCTAGACCTTGCACTGCTCATTAGCACTCTCAGTACCCAGCTGTTCAGGGGCTTTTCAATCCACTTTACTGTCTGCTTATCTAGCCCCTCTATCAACACCTTGTCTAGGAGGGTGTTACCCAAGACAGTGTCAAAGGCCATACTGAAGTCCATGAAGACAATATCCACTGCTTACCTTCATCCAAACCAGTCATTTCATCAGAGAAGGTTATTGGGTTGATCAAGGATGACAGAGAGGGTAATCAGGCATTGGAATGGGCACTGCCCAGGGAAGTGGTGGATTCTCAGTCCCTGGAGGTTTTTAAGATGAGATTGGATGTGCCATGGTTTAGTAACTATGGGTGGTAGTGGATCAAGGTTGGACTTGATCTCGGGGGCCCTTTCCAACTGGCTAATTCTATGATTCTGTGATTCTATGATCTCACCACATCCGCATTTATCTTGCCAAGTTCCCCTTCTAAGTTTCTCCCAGGGTCATATAAATTTGGTTCCCTACAAGTGACTGAGAAACAGATTAAAAGTAGAAAAAGATATCACCACTCCATAGGTTCTGACAGTGTCCCATTGGTGCTCTTCTTAGGGTCTTCTCGATGGTTGCAGACTGTATCTGTTGAGTGGTGGGGAGAAAGAGTCCACCTAACTCCCATTTCATGGGGTTTATAACGTGCTAGGTGGAAACGCCCCCTGTACCTCCCCTGGATGATGTAATACTGGATCATCAGACATTCCACAAGTCTTTGACACCTTCTAAGATGTTGCAGCTGTCAGTGTAGTTGAATTAATCATGGCCCTTTATGGTTCATCATCCGAGATGAACCAGGGTCAGGCTAGGTGTGAATGTCTTTGGTGCTCCCTGGAGTGGTTTTCACAGCTGAGTCATCATGTAAGGGAGGACATGGGCATGATAAGAAGGAGTATCCCACCTTGTAGGATTTTCATCTTATCAGCCTCTTCCCTTATCTGGAAATCCAGTTTGTGTCTTCAGGTATGCATGCCCTTCTGCACTTGGGATACTTGGGCAGTAGTACCACCTTATCTCAAAGTCCTTTCACAGTACAAATTAGTAGGCATATTCAAGGAGGGGTGGACTTCTGTAGATGAGCGTCTGTTTCTTTGCAATTTTCTACAGTAAAGAAAAGTCTTTTGGATTTTAAGCCATTAACCATTTCAGTCTCTGACAAGGGGATGGCTCTGACTTCCAAGTTATCCCTAGGATTTCTGCTCACGTGAACAAGGCATTCCCTTTCTACATGCTTTTGTGTTAGATATTTACAATGACAAAAACTCAATAGAAGTGTTGGGTTTTTTGCCTTTTTGTCTCCTGATCTGACTTGTTGTCAGCTGGTGGAATGACACAGCCACAAAGCTCTAGTGATGCAGCTCATGGTAGCACAGCCCCATGAGGTTGCCTGAGCAGTTCTTTGGGAATCGTTACTCTGTTCTGCTACTCAGTACCTATTTGCGATGGACACCAGAGCAGTGTGAGGAGCACCAGCAGGACAGCAGCAGACACAGAAGAAAGGACACACATGGAGAAGACAGAGTTTGTCTGAATGGAGGTTGTTCTCCCACAGCCGACTTTGGGCTTGCTGATAGGTGTCGGCAAGGCAAGCAGTGACAACCGCATGCAGCCACTCTCTCACTTCCGCACAGTGAGGTGGGGAGAGATTTGGAAGAGTAAAAGTGAGAAAACTCATGGGTTCAGATAAAGACAGCTTAATAGGTAAAGCAGTAAGCTGCATGCACAAGCAAAGCAAAACAAGGAATTCATTGATCACTTCACATAGGCAGGCAGGTGTTCAGACATCTCCAGGACAGCAGGGCTCCATCTCGCGTAATGATGAGTTGGGAAGACAAGCACCATCGCTCTGAATTGTACACCCCTTCCTCCTTCTGCCCCAGCTATATATGCTGAGTATGACACCATATAGTATGTGAGAACATAGCTCTGGAAGAGTACTAAAACTGTAAGTTTTGTTAAAGTTAACCTTGATATGCTTCAGTGAACACAGGCCGTGGGAGAAAGATGTGTTGTTGAAGCTGGACATTTGGAAATAAATATCTTTTGCATAAAGCAGCAGATAATGAAGAAGACTAAAAATGGCTCAATATTTGTGTCGGAAAATCCTTACTGATACTAAAAGACTAAAAGTATGAATTAATTAGCATAAGCAACGAGAGATTAAAAACCAGTAGTGGATAGAATACTAATTAATGATGAACATTAATTTCTTTGTTTGTTAAAAATGTATAATTAGGTGAAAAAGTGATGTATTGGTGTCTGTATGGAGGCAGGATTTTTGTCGCTCACGTACACACCCAGTGCTGCAAATAAAGCAATGCCTTGCTTTCTGACACTAAAAAGACAGTATTAGAGGGTTCTGTTATTCATAACAATTTTGGAGGTATTTGGCCACACCACTGGCTTTGTGGTGGTAGGGTCCCACTCGGTTCACTCCCTGAGTCACTTTTATACTTGGCATGGGAGGCGAGGGTAGTAGTGGTTTTCAGTTCCTCATTAGCATGAGGCAGGAGTAGGAGTGGTCATTGCACATGCTTGGGTCTTAATTCAGTGGTCGTTGGGGGTCTACTCTGGGGGTCTTACAAGTAAAGTACTCCCAAAATCAAGTGTCCTATTTGTGACCCCACTTCTTGCACTTGAGCAGTTATACACTTGTTATATAACACACTGCAATGGACAGTTGCAGGGTTCAGTCTTGCCTCCACAAGCCAGAACTAAAATTTTGCAGCTTGTGCATAGGCACCTGTGCTGTTTTCTGCAACCTTTCACCACCAAGCCTGACATTTTCTGCAACAAGTTTCACCACCAAAGGCATGTCTAAGGCTTATGCTGCACATGTTATTAACTCTTTCCTTACAGAGAGGGACAATGCCTTGATGCTGTGCCAGCACAGCTCAGCAATAATGGAAACATCTCTGTGTTATCCACACTGTTTTCAGCACAAATCCAAATACACCCCCATAGGAGCTACTGTGAAGAGAATTAACTCTACCCCAGTCAAAAACTTTCGTAACTATTGAAAGGCATTTAAAAAATAGTGCAATCATCGGGTACAGTCAACATGGTTTCACGAAGTCCTGTTTAACTGTTTTGCTGTCTTTTTATGATGAGGTCACCTGCTTAGTGGATGAAGGGAAGGTGATGGATGTAATTTTTCTGGATTTTAGTAAGGCTTTTGATATTGTCCTTTCCAGCATCCTTCAAGACAAGTTGTCCAGTTGTAGAATGAGCAGATTCATGGTGTGCTGGGTGACGAACTGGCTGAAGGGCATAGCTCAAGTGTTGCAGTAAATGGGGCTACATCTGTCTGGTCACTGGTCCCAGTGGCATTCCTCAGGGCTCAATTCTAGGGCCAGTTCTGTTCAATATGCTTCTCAGTGACTGGATGCAGGATTTGAATGCACCATTACCAGATTTGTTGATGGTACCAAACTGGGAGATGCTGCTGACTCTCAAGAGAGACAAGATGCCTTGCAGAGGGATCTGGATATCTTGGAGCATTGGGCAATGATTAATGGGACTAAATTTAATGAGTCCAAATGCATCTGGAACAGAGTAGCACGAGGCACAAGTCTAAATTAGGTGAGGAGTGGCTGGAAGGCAGCCCTGCAGAAAGGGGTCTGGGGGTGCTGGTTGACAGCTGGCTCAGTATCAGTCAGCAGTGCGTGCCTGGGCAGCCCGGAGGGTGAAACATGTCCTGAGATGCATCAAACACACCTTCACCAATCGGTCCAAAGAGTTGATTATCCTTCTGTATTCAGTGTTGGCACGGCCTCACCTTGAGTGAGACCCACCGTTTAAAAATTATGTGAAGGTTCTTGAATGCATCCAGAGGAAGGCAACAAAGTTGGCAAAGGGACTGGCAGGCATGTCCTCTGAGGAGCAGCTAAGGACACTGGGTTTGTGTAGTTTGGGGGAAGGAGACTCAGGGGTGACTACACTGCTCTCTACAGCTTCCTGAGGAGGGGAAGTGGAGAGGCAGGTGCTGATCTGTTCTCCCTGCTACCCAGTGCCAGGACTCTGGCAATGGCTGAAACCTGCATCTGTCAGTGGAGGTTCAGATTTGACAGGAGGAAATATTTCTTTACCAAGAGGGCCATCAGACCCTGGAAAGAGTGTGAGAGCCCAGATTTGTATCTCACTGGGTTATTTGATTGTTGGGTCGAATCAACCATCTTGTCTGTGTGTGTGTGGTGGATGGGGGGAGGGGGCCAGGTGTCCAGTATCAATGTCCACTAGGTAAGGCCTGCAGCCAACATGGCTGAGTGCCTGGGAGCCATGTGGCTGTGGGTGGCATGTCAATCAAAAAAGGCCTGTCTGGTAGCCCACCCACACCACACCCCCTGGAGCCTCTGATTGGCTGCACCACCTCTCTTTCTGGCCTGGATGGCATTGAGTAGTCAGTGAGCTGGATGTCTGCCTGGCAGGGGTGGCCACATTGACTAGGGCACATAAATAGAGGTGCAGAGGGCTTCTGTGTTGGCCTGCCTTCTCTCGTGGGACCGGCTGTCAAGTGACCTCTGATGGTAGCACAAGTTTCTTCTTCTAACCTCTTTCTTTACTTTTTTCTTCTTTTAATCTCTCTTTCTTTCTTTACTCTTTTCTTTCTTAATCTCTTGTGGGTAACTTAAAACTGATGGGTTGTATTTCATTAAAAATTGTGGTGGTTGTGTGCTGGGTGCTTTAGTTAAATACTTCTCCTTGCTTGTATTTTACTCCTGTAAAACCTTTTGCCAAAATGCTTATTTTCTCACTAAATTAAAAGAAATCTCTTGGGAAAAGGTCTGTGACTTTTTGTCTTTATGTGAATTCAGGGTATTCAAAGGCTCTGGAAAAGTTTGGTGGGCAAACTCTTGGAGTCTAAATAAAAATAAAACTCCTGGTAAAGCTTGAGGCTTTGGGACCAGGGCTTTACAGGTGGTCATGCCTGACTTGTCTGTCAGCATTAAAAGTCATTTGGGCACCGCCCTTCATAACGTGCTTTAACTTTTGGTCAGCTGTGAAGTAATCAGGCAGTTGGAGTGGATGAACACTGTCGGTCCCTTCCAGTTGAAATATTCTATTTCCGTATGTGCAGATAAGAAACTGGAACATGATCAGATTTTGCCTTATCAGGTTTAGATATTGCCTTAGTGTTCCTCATAACAACTGTGACTAGAGCTTGCAGTGTTTTGATGACCTCACAGTTCAGATTTGTACACATTTCCGCTGAGAAAATTTTACTTCTTCATTCAGAGCATTTCCCATCATGATTGGAAGAATCTCTTTTTTTGCTTCACTTTGCTAGAACAGCATAAAAGACGTTTCAATTCTCTATTCAAAGATGCAAAAGATGAACTTCATCTGTTGGTGAGCCTGAGCATGTAGCTCGTTACTGAGTTGTACACTTAAGGATTTAGTGTAGTTTGAATGCAAAAGGTATCATGCTCACTATCCATTAAACTCTTTTATTTTTCATAGTATAACTCACCAGCAAAAAAGGACTCAACCCTCCCCCCCATGCCAAGCCTTCAAAACCCTAAGTGCTAGTTACATTTAATCTATCTTGTTAAGTACTTTGCCATGTCTGTATTGTCAGAATGTGCTAGACCCTGTTTATCACAGGTAAATAATACAGATGCTGTTTCATCACTGAAAACTCAAGTTTCTTCACAGTGAAGCATCAGTACTGCTGAGCTCTTTGGACTTTTCTGAAGAGCTGGCCATCATTTTTTGGTTGTGGGTTTTCTAAGGCTTCAAGACCCAGCATCAAGTTAGTGACTTCTTTCTTGTTCAAAAGAAGTTTTCACTAATTTTCAGTGAAAAACCTCTCAGTATAAACACTACATGGTCCAGCAATAGCATGTACATAACACATATCTAAATGTATTCTGTATAGAATTTTTTTAAGGCTAATCAGTGTTTGAGTCTTGATAACAATTTATAAATGGTGGACACAGTGAAATTGCGTACTACAAAAAACTATTTGGGGAAAAACAATGCCTGCTGATACATCTTCTTTCCAAATCTAATTGTTACACTGAAAAGCCAGCTCTTTATTAGGATTAGAGACTATATAAATATCTGGGTATCTACTGTGATATGTGTCATGCATAGCTGTATGTCTTAATGTTTAAAAACACAAAAAAAATTCTTTTTAAAAGATGACGTATTCATACTTGGAAAAAAATTCAATTGCCTTCTGAATATTAGAATTATGAAGTCTGAAAATATGCTTAGGTGGGAAAAAATTAAACCAGTGAAGTTCTTCATAAATACATGACTTCAGCACCTGGATTTTCAATTAAAATACTAACTATTCTAGCACTTACTCCATGTTAAGACACATGCATGTTAAGTCTTTACTTAGCACTTTGGTTACATAAAGAAAATTCAATTCTGTATACAAGTTAAGCAAAATTACTTTCACTCTCCTCACAGATCTACTTAAATAATGCCAAGATTTTACCCATCTTTAGAAATCACCACATCAGTCAGCAAGAAACTAGTGGGAGGTAACAGCACCCATTGTCTTTCCATTCTCCTGAACCACCTGGCCATTCTCTCCCCTACCCAGACTCTCCACTGAACAGACCAGCACTCAGCATTTAACTCTTGCTTGCTTTAAAATGCACTTCTTCTGAAACTCAAGTTCCTGTGAATTAGTATATTTCTATAAAAACAGAAATCCTTCTCAGATAGGATAAAATCTAATGAAAAGGAAGAAGAAAGTACATAAAAATTCACAAACAACTGGATATCAGATACAGATGTGTTTTCTTCTTGTCTGTGAGAATGCAGGAGAACAAATTAATCATGTCCTCCAAGACCTCTTCTTTATAAAAAGAAAGTTTAATGTTTGTGTCACATGTCCCTGAAACAGTAGCCCCTCTCTGTTCTCATCCCTTTTCTACAACCAAGTTCTAATGAAAATTTTTCCATTCCTCTGGATGACTTATAGCTGTCATGCAATAGCGGCGTTGTCAGTGTCACACCGTTAAGTACTGAGGAACATGCCACTGATGGAGTATCTAAAGTACAATCAGTTGCTAATTACGGCAAGGAAGACCTTCAGTTTTAAGTGTAGTTTAGAAAGAGACATTGGAATCCATGCCCACAGCAGAAATAGATATCATATGCAAAGTCTAGTAAGCTTAACAGGTAAACAGACGTACATATATGGACTTAATACTAATATGTGCATATAAGATTGCTGATATGCAACAAAATAATATATTAAAATTAGTTCTTTGGCATTGTGAAATTTATATAAAAGATATATACACATATATAATCTTTTTAATAAATTTAATATCTATATAAATCATATATCATATATAAAAGATTATATACCATATAAAGGCTATATACACATTTATATGTATATATATCATATAAAAATCATACATGTGATATATATGATATATATAATATATATAAATCATATATGATATATATAAATCATATATATAATATGTAAAATATATATACACATTTATATATACACATGTACATATAAATAAGACATGTTAATGTATATGCACATGTATTAAAGGTGTTCAAATGACTTTCCATTATATATTAAAGCAAGGCATCAGTTAAGCCAACAATTAGACCTTACTGCACAAATGCTCCCTTTAGGGTTATTTGCATCCCTCATCCCTTTGCAGCAGGTGGCTCCAGTGAGACGATGGGTGCCCTGTTTGACTCCCTACACACAGCACGCTCACATGGTCAGAAAGGTTTCCCTCACGACTGATGCCTGAGACCTTGTGGCTGCTGCGCTGTGTGCCCACATTACCAAGGTCTGTTTGCTGCACACACAACTTGGCAATAGCCATTGCCTTTCACTTGCCAGGCAATGGCAAGATCCACTATCCTTACTGCTTCTTCATATGGGCTCACATGCTGACTTAACGGGTGTGGAAAGACAGAGAAGGTCCTTTCACATTCTGCACAGTGGCTCCTGGGTACACTGCCTGTACTTTACAGTGCCTGAGCCTGCGGTAACATCTGGCACACATGGATAATGACTTACTGTTGGACACCATCATATGCCTCTCCTAAAATGACCTATCTTCCTGGGTAAGCTTTGCCTTCAAACAAGCATTGAAGTGTTTATGATGCCAGGTTACACTTCTGGGGACTGCTTCCAGTTTGGCAGTTGCCCAGCATGCAGTGAGCCTCACCACCACCACTGTCATTTGGTCAAGTGCTTGCATGATTCCTGCTGCTGAAGGAATGTCCAGCTCTCCCCTCCCCTTTGGTGCCAGCACTACTGCTTGTGGGGTCCTTGCCTGAAAGGCAAGCATGACTGCTAGGATGCAAAAGCAAATGCTAGTAAACCTCCAAGGACAGAGCCCACAGCCCCCACACTATCAGAAACACAGTGTCACACACAGATCCTAGACTGACTCAGATACCATATTTATCCAAACTATCCAAAACTGCATTGCAAAAAAACATGCTGGCATCCCACAAATACATTTGCATACAGCCAGACAAGAATGTCACATTATGTTATGTTATCAGAACTATAATGTAGCACATTGATCTATCTGGTATTAATTATCTGCATACTTCTAAATATGTTCCATGAGATGTGCATTTGCCACTGGCAAGTCTTACTGATTGTAAAATTTAGATGATTCTTTCAGTCTTATCTAATACAGATACAAAAACTGACTCAGCAACGCAATTAAGTTTGCTTATTATCTATGATTCTCTCTCCATATGGCAAAGCACTAAATCAGAAGCTTCACAGCATTACCAGTCCATGTCATGTGAAGCAGATCTGTGAGGAGAGTGGAAGTAATTTTGCTTAACTTGTATACAGAATTGAATTTTCCTTATGTAACCAAAGTGCTAAGCAAAGACTTCCAGAATCAGAGTTGTCATGCATGGGCTTGGTGTGTTCTATTTTTTATATACTCATATATGTGCACTGTATTATATTTTTGTATATGCTGAAATGGAGGAAAGTGAAAGCCTGGAAAATTTAAGAAGTCTGGCCGTGCAAGGTAATGACAGAACCAAAAGAAAACCTTACTTTCAGAGCCCTTGACAGTCCTAATTGCCATCGAATTACTGCTGTGCCCAAGTTTATTTTGTCTTATTTCCTTGGGAGCATCTGCTTTTATTATTCTTGAGAGAACGCAGTTGGGAATTCTTTTTTTTTTCATTTAATTTATTATTTATGCTTGGCCATATTGGGAATTGTACTTAAGAGTTTTAAAGACACCAGTTCTTGCTTAAAGGCCTTCTCTTAGCCTTTGGAATTAAGCAACCATGAAGAAAGGCTCTACGGTGGAGACAGGGTGGTTAACTGGGGTTCCCTTTACTCCCAGCGCTGTCACCCTTTCATCTCTAGATTCCTCGGAAGTTTTTGCTGATCACTGAAAATGTCTGCCCAGCAGATGGCGCGATTGTACAGTGCCTGAGACCTGCTTGGGCATGTAAAACTAATTCTCTGTTGTTGAGCTTTCCGAGGTACTGTTCAGCTAGTTAAGATTACACAGAGTGATTGCATGTACACTTTTTGTTCCACAGAAAACAGGGGGCATGTTGTATCTGTCAGTATCCTTGGAGGAGATAGTTCTTTTGAACAGCATAAGTTGTTCAGCTTTGTTTTATTCTAAAGTTGAAACCATTCTGCTTAAACTGAATGGTGCCACTCGGTTTCTAAAATGCAGGAAATGATGGAGGTGGTTTTGGTGAATGTGGGCAATGAATAGTATCTGAATGGGGTCTAGAAACCTACCAAGGAGAACCCTGAGCTCTTGTGCCCCCTCTCCTGGGAGTTGTATCCCCACATCCCCACTCTGCTAGCTCACTATACCTCCTTCCAACTGCTCAGAGTTAAACTTAGAAGTTCCCAGAGTGAAATATGAAGAATTGTGAGAGAGACAGGATATCACTCTTTCCTGCTGTGTTTCTAACTTCTACCCTGAGCTGCATCAGCACAGCCTGACACACAGGCATTTCTTTCCTTTAAGTCATTAGTATGCGTAATTTCTGAATGGATTTTACAGGTATTAAAAATTACACTTTTAAAGTAAATTTCTAGCAAAATTTGTGTATGATACTGTTCTGAAGCGCCTTATAATGCTTGTATACTATTGTGTAATTAGAAGCCTATTATGAACTTATATATTCTATATGTAGTTAACACTGAAAAAGCATGATGTGGTTTTCAGTGCTGTTCAGAGAATTGGAACTTGTGGCACTAAACCTGCATTATATGGGAAAACTGTTGTTTAAACATGTCTTAAAATGGCTTTTTGTGGTCTCTTTGCAAACACGTGTTTCTTCTTCCCAACACCCCCCACAGCAACTGTTATCTCCCATGCAGGAATGTCCTGGGAAGGTGTCCTGAGGTGTTTCATTGGACCTTGTTAACCCCTTCCTGTGATTGGGTGTTCCTGTAAGCCCCTTGAGACTTCTAATTGGTTAACCTGTGATTCTCCCTAACCCTACAAATGTAACATCCCCAACAATAAACTCTCTCTTGCCTCCTCTCCACGCCGGTGTGCTGTCTCTGTGCCTGCCATGGAACCACGTGGGTGCTGGGGGGAGGGGAGGGCACCTCTCCCCTCCAGGCTCGGGGCCTGAAAAACCCTGTCGCTGGAGTTCCCTTTCCCCATCCCTCAAGACGTCGGAATGGTTCTTCAGATGGAGATGGAACTAGAACTGGGCTCCCCCACGTTGTGGGTGGGGAAAGGGATCCAGAAGGAACTAATGTGTCCTAAGGTTTAGATGAAATTAAGTCAAATCTGCTGCTAATGGGTGTTCCCTAGACAAGCTTTTTTGCTTTGTCTGGTAGGGATTTTGTGGCATGGTTTGTTGGGGTTATTTTGTGTTTTGGGGGGATTTTCTTTTGCTTATTTGTTTGGTTTGGTTTGTTAGTTTTATTTTTTTTTTATTTTTTTTTTTTTTTTTTTTTTGCCATGAGAACATCCAGAAATGATAAGGCATTTGGATTACGAAGAGAAATAGAAGACCTTTTTAGTAGATTGATGCCAAAATGAAGAAACTGCAACACATGCTCCCAATCGTACAAGCAGGCCTTTCTAACTACATCTTTGAACTCTCATGTATTAGAGCTGTCTCTGCTTACACTTCAAACTGGAAACTTTGAATATGCCTGAATACAGCTTCTTTGTTTTATCAGTTATTAGTTCTAGTGAATTTAAAATACTGGTATTCAAATATGGCAATTATAGAGATCTGTGGAAAACTTGAAAAGCTAGTATTCAGTCAAAGGCTTTTTAGGTTGCAGTGCTCCCTTCTAATGTTTGTGTTTGCTATCTACATGGGTCAGAGTAAATACTTTAATTTGATTTTGTAAATATTTTGAGTTTCTTTTTATTAAGCATGAAGTGACAAATATAAAAAATAGCTTGTGGCTAGCATAGACATTTTTCTTCCTCTCAACAGTGAGCTCACAACAATGTAATTACTGTCACTGACTCCTCTCATCTGTGAAGATGGATTCAGAGTGTAAAAGTAGATGCACAAGTGAAGCTTTTCCATCTTTGTCACATCTAAGAAACTCTAGCAGAGCAATGTAGTCTGAGCCACGTCCCTACACTTTTTATGGTTCTCTCATAGAAGATGTCAGTGGTTAAATGAAGGAGAAAAACAGTGCAGTTACTGCATAAGGCTTTTTACTGAGCTTCAGGAGAGTGCTTTTGCAGATACTGCAAGTCCATGATCGAACCCAGAAGATAATCAGATTTGATAGTCAGAATGATCAGTGGCACTGAAAAACTATCAAAAGTCCTGGTTCCAGCCAAGTACTTATACATCTTTAATTTTGCTTGTACTCATATGCTGCAGACCAGAATGTGTTAGGTGCATAGTCATGATTCCAGTTCACCCAAAGAGCAGTAGTAGAGGAGAGAATTTACTCTGTTTAGTGAAAATATAGCTGCACAGTGCACATCAAAAAACTAACCTTGGTTGCAGCTGTCCAACAGTGCCTCATAAACTGGATTCACTGTTATACATTTACACTGCCATAAACAAATCATAGGTTAAAATAACTCAGCATCTATTAATCTTTGTAATAGACCCTTTGTAATAATCTTAGAGATCCACTTCAAGGCTGCCTCATCTTGTTCTTCTTTTCTATTAAATCCATGGCAATGTCTTTAGAGGATATTTTGCTAATCTTCTCCTTGATTTTAGGTTTGTTTTCTTTGTACTGTACTGAGCTCCCAGTGGGAGGAGAATTGCTGTTGTTTGCTTGATGAGTTACTCATCTGTCAGAAAGTTCCATAAAGCCAGTTCACTTTCTACTATACTTACTCACTCAGGCATGCGTAGAAGCTGAGTCGTGACATCATGTCATTAGCTACAAGGAGTTAGAAATAGTATTTTGTAAAACTTCTAGAATAGTTTAATAAATAACTTGCAAAACTGGACAGGCACCATTACTAGAAGTTTTTATGCCAACAAAACTTGATCAAAAGACCACATAAAGCCATAGATAGCTATTTGTGTGTTTAGATGACATGTTAGAGCTGATGTTCCTAACAGGAAACTTTGGCTGACTTGGATTTGTTCTAGAATGGAGATTAGTAGAGTGTACAACCTGTGCAGTCCTCTGTCCTGCAGGAGCTCTGCTGATCGATACAGGTCTGCTAATGCTTGGTGCAACCTTTTGCTTGAAATATTTCTCCCCCTGGGAGACTACATCCATCCCTACTTGCACTATATGCAGTTCAGCCTTACAGGCCAGGAAAGGACATTAACCTACCAATAGCCAACTTTGGTGATGTTTGTGCTTTTGAGGATCAAATGCACAATTCTAATTCTTGCTCTAGTCAAAAGAAAGATCCTTGTATTCTGCCTAGACCCATCCCTAAATGCCTTGCTTTTTCCTCCAGAAGAAACACAGGAACAAGTGTTAGGAGCCAAAAGGAAATTTGGCAAGCTCTTCTCATCTAGATATATCTGCAAAAGTACACCTAATTAAATAGCCCTGTTGTTTCTGGCGCAGAAAACTTGCCTGGTAGCGATAGAATTAGTGGATGTTTCTTTGACAACCAGGCTGCACAGCTACTGCTCCTGGGACTGTTGAAGCTTTTCCCCTTGAGTGTGGCTGCAGGTGCTTTTCCCAATCTGTTTTCCAGTTAGGACTGTGGTGGAAGTATTTCCATTCACTTCATGGAACAATGGATCAGACTGCAATGAATAATGAAAAGGCTACAGCAACAGATACATGCATTTGCAGGAAAGTCTCAATGTAAAAATTTCCTAATTTCTAACTGTTACTGAGCTTCACTCTTCTCTCCTTTCAGGTGCATTAAGTAAATTCTAGCTCACTCCTCTAAAAGGCAGTGGTGTGACAGCCAATGCACTATTTTTTAGCAGTTGTGTGTTTATAGTCTGTTTCGAAGATGAAGAAAACTAATTGAACTGAATTGAACTTAATAGTTCTTTTTGTTG